>NC_091187.1:3263525-3292469 GCF_040958095.1 Procambarus clarkii | reverse complement strand
TACCCTCACAACCTTCCCTACTACCCTCACAACCTTCCCTACTACCCCACAACCTTCCCTACTATCTCACAACCTTCCCTACTACCCTCACAACCTTCCCTACTACCTCACAACCTTCCCTACTACCCTCACAACCTTCCCTACTACCTCACAACCTTCCCTACTACCCTCACAACCTTCCCTACTACCTCACAACCTTCCCTACTACCTCACAACCTTCCCTACTACCCTCACAACCTTCCCTACTACCCCACAACCTTCCCTACTACCACACAACCTTCCCTACTACCCTCACAACCTTCCCTACTACCCTCACAACCTTCCCTACTACCCCACAACCTTCCCTACTACCTCACAACCTTCCCTACTACCCCACAACCTTCCCTACTACCCTCACAACCTTCCCTGCTACCTCACAACTTTCCCTACTACCCTCACAACCTTCCCTACTACCCTCACAACCTTCCCTACTACCTCACAACCTTCCCGACTACCTCACAGCCTTCCTTACTACCCTCACAACCTTCCCTACTACTTCACAACCTTCCCTACTACCTCACAACCTTCCCCACTACCCTCACAACCTTCCCTACTACCCTCACAACCTTCCCTACTACCTCACAACCTTCCCTACTACCTCACAACCTTCCCTACTACCTCACAACCTTCCCTACTACCCTCACAACCTTCCCTACTACCCTCACAACCTTCCCTACTACCCCACAACCTTACCTACTACCTCACAACCTTCCCTACTACCTCACAACCTTTTCACTACCTCACAACCTTCCCTACAACCTCACAACCTTCCCTACTACCTCACAACCTTCCCTACTACCTCACCACCTTCCCTTCTACCTCACTACCTTCCCTACTACCTCACAACCTTCCCTACTACCTCACAACCTTCCCTACTACCCTCACAACCTTCCGTACTACCTCACAACCTTTTCACTACCTCACAACCTTCCCTACTACCTCACAACCTTCCCTACTACCTCACAACCTTCCCTACTACCTCACAACCTTCCCTACTACCCTCACAACCTTCCCTACTACCCTTCACAACCTTCCCTACTACCTCACAACCTTCCCTACTACCCTCACAACCTTCCCTACTACCCTCACAACCTTCCCTACTACCTCACAACCTTCCCTACTACCCTCACAACCTTCCCTACTACCCTCACAACCTTCCCTACTACCTCACAACCTTCCCTACTACCCTCACAACCTTCCCTACTACCCTCACAACCTTCCCTACTACCTCACAACCTTCCCTACTACCCTCACAACCTTCCCTACTACCCTCACAACCTTCCCTACTACCTCACAACCTTCCCTACTACCCTCACAACCTTCCCTACTACCTCACAACCTTCCCTACTACCCACACAACCTTCCCTACTACCCTCACAACCTTCCCTACTACCTCACAACCTTCCCTACTACCCTCACAACCTTCCCTACTACCCTCACAACCTTCCCTACTACCCTCACAACCTTCCCTACTACCTCACAACCTTCCCTACTACCTCACAACCGTCCCTACTACCTCACAACCTTCCCTACTACCTCACAACCTTCCCTACTACCTCACAACCTTCCCTACTACCCTCACAACCTTCCCTACTACCCTCACAACCTTCCCTACTACCCTCACAACCTTTTCACTACCTCACAACCTTCCCTACTACCTCACAACCTTCCCTACTACCCTCACAACCTTTTCACTACCTCACAACCTTCCCTACTACCTCACAACCTTCCCTACTACCCTCACAACCTTTTCACTACCTCACAACCTTCCCTACTACCTCACAACCTTCCCTACTACCCTCACAACCTTCCCTACTACCCTCACAACCTTTTCACTACCTCACAACCTTCCCTACTACCTCACAACCTTCCCTACTACCCTCACAACCTTCCCTACTACCTCACAACCTTCCCTACTACCTCACAACCTTCCCTACTACCTCACAACCTTCCTCACTACCCTCACAACCTTCCCTACTACCTTACAACCTTTTCACTACCTCACAACCTTCCCTACTACCTCACAACCTTCCCTACTACCTCACAACCTTCCATACTACCTCACAACCTTTTCACTACCTCACAACCTTCCCTACTACCCTCACAACCTTCCCTACTACCTCACAACCTTTTCACTACCTCACAACCTTCCCTACTACCCTCACAACCTTCCCTACTACCTCACAACCTTCCCTACTACCCTCACAACCTTCCCTACTACCCTCACAACCTTCCCTACTACCTCACAACCTTCCCTACTACCCTCACAACCTTCCCTACTACCTCACAACCTTCCGTAGTACCTCACAACCTTCCCTACTACCTCACAACCTTTTCACTACCTCACAACCTTCCCTACTACCTCACAACCTTTTCACTCCCTCACAACCTTCCCTACTACCTCACAACCTTCCCTACTACCTCACAAGCTTTTCACTACCTCACAACCTTCCCTACTACCCTCACAACCTTCCCTACTACCTCACAACCTTCCCTACTACCTCACAACCTTTTCACTACCTCACAACCTTCCCTACTACCCTCACAACCTTCCCTACTACCCTCACAACATTCCCTACTACCTCACAACCTTCCCTACTACCCTCACAACATTCCCTACTACCTCACAACCTTCCCTACTACCTCACAACCTTCCCTACTACCTCACAACCTTCCCTACTACCTCACAACCTTCCCTACTACCCTCACAACCTTCCCTACTACCCTCACAACATTCCCTACTACCTCACAACCTTCCCTACTACCCTCACAACATTCCCTACTACCTCACAACCTTCCCTACTACCTCACAACATTCCCTACTACCTCACAACCTTCCCTACTACCTCACAACCTTCCCTACTACCTCACAACCTTCCCTACTACCTCACAACCGTCCCTACTACCCTCACAACCTTCCCTACTACCCTCACAACATTCCCTACTACCTCACAACCTTTTCACTACATCACAACCTTCCCTACTACCCTCACAACCTTCCCTACTACCATCACAACATTCCCTACTACCCTCACAACATTCCCTACTACCTCACAACCTTTTCACTACCTCAAAACCTTCCCTACTACCCTCACAACCGTCCCTACTACCCTCACAACCTTCCCTACTACCTCACAACCTTCCCTACTACCCTCACAACCTTCCCTACTACCTCACAACCTTCCCTACTACCTCACAACCTTCCCTACTACCCTCACAACCGTCCCTACTACCCTCACAACCGTCCCTACTACCCCACAACCTTTTCACTACCTCACAACCTTCCCTACTACCTCACAACCTTCCCTACTACCCTCACAACCTTCCCCATTACCACACAACCTTCCTGATGGACAACCTAGACTCCCTGCTAATGCAGCACGATTGTAACCACATTATAACTGTTGGTGACCTAAACCAGTATCTTATACAGACGGATTTTGATGAACTGTTAGCAGTTTTCAACCTTGAAAATTATGTGTGAGCTTTCCTACCCACATGACAGGTTCCTCCCCACATGACAGGTTCCTACCCACATGACAGGTTCCTACCCACATGACAGGTTCCTCCCCACATGACAGGTTCCTACCCACATGACAGGTTCCTCCCCACATGACAGGTTCCTACCCACATGACAGGTTCCTACCCACATGACAGGTTCCTACCCACATGACAGGTTCCTACCCACATGACAGGTTCCTCCCCACATGACAGGTTCCTACCCACATGACAGGTTTCTACCCACATGACAGGTTCCTCCCCACATGACAGGTTCCTCCCTCGATCCTGTCGTAACTCAGTGGGAATAGACGAAATGTTCACACGGAATAGTAACAGAACGAGGGGACATGGGTGGAAGCTGGAAACTCAGATGAGTCACAGAGATGTTAGGAGGTTTTCTTTTAGCGTGATAGTGAGAAAATGGAATGCACTTCAGGAACAGGTTGTGGAAGCAAACTCTCTTCATAATTTTAAAACAAGTTATGATAGGGAAACAGGACCGGAGTCATTGCTGTAAACAACCGATGGCTCGAAAGGCTGGACGGTAGAACACCGGTCTCGCTTCATGCAGGTCGGCGTTCAATCCCCGACCGTCCACAAGTGGTTGGGCACCATTCCTTCCCCTGCCCCGTCCCATCCCAAATCCTTATCCTGACACCTTCCCAATGCTATATAGTCGTAATGGCTTGGCGCTTTCCCCTGATAACTCTCTCGAAAGGCGGGATCCTAGAGTCAATACTCGATCCTGCAGACACAAACAGCCGAGTACAAATAGGTGAGTACACACACACACACACACACACACACACACACACACACACACACACACACACACACACACACACACACACACACACACACAAACACACACACACACACACACACACACACACACACACACACACACACACACACACACACACACACACACACACACACACACACACACACACACACACACACACACACACACACACACACACACACACACACACACACACACACACACACACACACACACACACACACACACACACACACACACACACACACACACACACACACACACACACACACACACACACACACACACACACACACACACACACACACACACACACACACACACACACACACACACACACACACACACACACACACACACACACACACACACACACACACACACACACACACACACACACACACACACACACACACACACACACACACACACACACACACACACACAAACACACACACACACACACACACACACACACACACACCCCGCCCCCCACTGTGACAATCCCCCCCCCCCTTCACCAACCAGTCACCACTCTCATAACTTCCACTTTCGTTGGAAGTTAAACTTAAAAAATAATCTTTAGTTTTTCTCTTCTTTTTTCCCTCTCAATGCCTCCTGTCCCTTTTTTTCTTCCTTTTTCCTCCTCCGTTCTTCCTCCCTCCGTTGCCTATTCTCTTCTCTCTTCCTCTTCCGTTCTTCCTCCCTCTGTTGCTTATTCTCTTCTCTCTTCCTCTTCCGTTCGTCCTCCCTCTGTTGCCTATTCTCTTCTCTCTTCCTCTTCCGTTCTTCCTCCCTCTGTTTCTTATTCTCTTCTCTCTTCCTCTTCCGTTCGTCCTCCCTCTGTTGCCTATTCTCTTCTCTCTTCCTCTCCCGTGCTTCCTCCCTCTGTTTCTTATTCTCTTCTCTCCTCTGTTGCCTATTCTCTTCTCTCTTCCTACTCCGTGCTTCGTCTCCATATCTTTTTTCCATCTCAGACTCCATGACTTCCCTTATTTTTTCTTATTTTTATACTTCTAGTTTATCTATTTCCGTTTGAGAGCTTTTCCAGGTAAATCTATCATTAATCTCTTCGAGTCCTAATGTTATACGAAGCATTTGAAGCAGGTCCTTGGAAGTTATCCAAGAGGTGCAGTTGGACTGACTCGTAGACCCGGTCCCATCCTCTTGCTGCTGCTGCTGCTGCTTCATTTTGCTTCTCTCAGATGAAGTAATTATATATTTTACGAGGGCAAAGGGAAACTAAGTTGTTTCTACACAAAAGTAGATGTATTATGGTGGGGGAAGGAGTGCCTAATATCCTAGATCATGATTTTATAGTTAGGTAGGAATGTTCTGTATAATATTGGGTATTGGTTAGGTTATTATCAGAAGTACAAAGTAGTTTCATACTATACGACTATATAGCACTTGGAAGGGATAGGTGCATAATGATTTAGGATAAGACGGTGGGAAGGATTGTTAACCCAACCACTTGGACTGTCGGTGATTGTTGGGTACAATAATTGTTACTGTGTAGTGAGGAATGTTGTGTGTGGTGTTTGGTGTCTAACAAAATCTATATTTCTGTTGAATGTTACTTTACACTGAATGGTCAAGACGTGACATTCATGTTTATACTGCAGTGGTGATTGTACTGTTAACAGTGTAATGAGGCGGTTTCTGTACATTGTTGTGTTAATAGTTTAAATGTTTCTATAGTGAAGAAATATTCCTCTATATTTTGTGGTTATCATTTATTGTTAATTCAATATTGTACATCGTGATCATGTATACTGATGATATACTCTCATTATAATTATGTATACTGATGATATACTCTCATTATGATTATTTATGCTGATGTTATACCCTCATTATGATCATGTATACTGATGATATACTCTCATTATGATCATGTATACTGATGATATACTCTCATTATGATCATGTATACTGATGTTATACTCTCATTATGATCATGTATACTGATGATATACTCTCATTATGATCATGTATACTGATGATATACTCTCATTATAATTATGTATATTGATGTTATACTCTCATTATAATTATGTATACTGATGATATACTCCCATTATGATTATGTATACTGATGTTATACTCTCATTATGATCATGTATGCTGATGTTATACCCTCATTATGATCATGTATACTGATGATATTCTCTCATTATAATTATGTATACTGATGATATACTCTCATTATAATTATGTATACTGATGATATACTCTCATTATAATTATGTATACTGATGATATACTCTCATTATGATCATGTATGCTGATGTTATACCCTCATTATGATCATGTATACTGATGTTATACTCTCATTATCATCATGTATGCTGATGTTATACTCTCATTATGATCATGTATACTGATGTTATACTCTCATTATGATCATGTATACTGATGTTATACTCTCATTATGATCATGTATACTGATGATATACTCTCATTATAATTATGTATATTGATGTTATACTCTCATTATAATTATGTATACTGATGATATACTCTCATTATGATCATGTATACTGATGTTATACTCTCATTATGATCATGTATACTGATGTTATACCCTCATTATGATCATGTATACTGATGATATACTCTCCTTATAATTATGTATATTGATGATATACTCTCATTATAATTATGTATACTGATGTTATACTCTCATTATGATCATGTATACTGATGTTATACTCTCATTATGATCATGTATACTGATGTTATACTCTCATTATGTTCATGTATACTGATGTTATACTCTCATTATGATCATGTATACTGATGTTATACTCTCATTATGATCATGTATACTGATGTTATACTCTCATTATGATCATGTATACTGATGTTATACTCTCATTATGATCATGTATACTGATGTTATACTCTCATTATGATCATGTATACTGATGTTATACTCTCATTATGATCATGTATACTGATGTTATACTCTCATTATGACCATGTATACTGATGATATACTCTCATTATGATCATGTATACTAATATTATACTCTCATTATGATCATGTATACTGATGACATACCCTCATAATGAACATGAGTAGTAATGATGGATACTCATGATGACCATGTGTAGTGATCATGTACACCCATGATGACCATGTGTAGTGATCATGTACACCCATGATGACCATGTCACACACACACACACACACACACACACACACACACACACACACACACACACACACACACACACACACACACACACACACACACACACACACACACACACACACACACACACACACACACACACACACACACACACACACACACACACACACACACACACACACACACACACACACACAGAAAGGTGATAGGGAGGAGGCACTTAACTATAGACCTGTATCACTGACAAGCATCCCCTGTAAAATACTGGAAAGAATAATTAGGCTACGACTGGTTGAGCACCTGGAGAACATTAGGTTTGTGAACAAACATCAACATGGGTTCTGGACAGGGAAATCGTGCCTAACAAACCTTCTGGAATTCTATGATAAAATAACGAGGATAAGACAGGACAAAAATGGTTGGGCAGACTGCATATTTCTGGACTGCCAAAAAGCCTTTGATACAGTACCGCACATGAGACTGCTGTTCAAGCTCGAGAGGCAGGCGGGGGTGGGGGGAAAGGTCTTAGCATGGATAAGGAACTACCTAACAGGAAGGAGCCAAAGAGTTACGGTAAGGGGCGAGAAGTCGGACTGCCGAACAGTAACAAGTGGAGTACCACAAGGATCGGTGCTGGGACCAATTCTATTTCTTGTATATGTTAACGACATGTTTACAGGCGTAGAGTCCTACATGTCGATGTTTGCGAATGACGCAAAATTAATGAGAAGAGTTGTGACAGATGAGGATTGCAGGATCCTCCAAGAGGACCTGAACAGGTTGCAGAGATGGTGAAAGAAATGGCTACTGGAATTCAACACGAGCAAATGTAAAATTATGGAAATGGGACTAGGAGATAGGAGACCAAAGGGACAGTACACAATGAAGGGGAACAGCCTACCTGTAACGACGCGTGAGAGAGACCTGGGTGTGGACGTAACACCTAATCTATCTCCTGAGGCACATATAAATAGGATAACGACAGCAGCGTACTCTACACTGGCAAAAGTTAGAACATCATTCAGAAACCTAAGTAAGGAGGCATTTAGGGCGCTTTACACTGCCTACGTGAGGCCAGTCTTAGAGTATGCCGCCTCGTCATGGAGTCCCCATCTGAAGAAGCATATAATGAAACTGGAAAAGGTTCAGAGGTGTTCAACGAGACTCGTCCCAGAGCTACGAGGGATGGGGTATGAGGAGCGCCTGAGGGAACTGTGCCTTACGACACTAGAAAGAAGAAGGGAGAGGGGTGACATGATAAGAACGTATAAAATACTCAGAGGGATTGACAGAGTGAACATAGACGGAATGTTCACACGGAATAGTAACAGAACGAGAGGACATGGATGGAAGCTTGAAACTCAGATGAGTCATAGAGATGTTAGGAAGTTTTCTTTTAGCGTGAGAGTAGTGGGAAAATGGAATGCACTTCAGGAACAGGTTGTGGAAGCAAATACTATTCATAATTTTAAAACCAGGTATGATAGGGAAATGGGACAGGAGTCATTGCTGTTAACAACCGATGCTCGAAAGGCGGGATCCAAGAGTCAATGCTCCATCCTGCAGACACAACTAGGTGAATACAACTAGGTGAGTACAAACACACACACACACACACACACACACACACACACACACACACACACACACACACACACACACACACACACACACACACACACACACACACACACACACACACACACACACACACACACACACACACACACACACACACACACACACACACACACACACACACACACACACACACACACACACACACACACACACACACACACACACACACACACACACACACATACATACATACATAAGAAGAGCAAGGAGAAATTCCAGAGATAAGAGAAGGAATAGCTAACCAGGAACCACTGGAAGAGTTTGAGATTACAAGCGGGGAAGTAAGGAAGTGTTTACTAGAGTTGAATGTGACAAAGGCTATAGGCCCAGATGGAATCTGCCCTTGGATACTAAAGGAAGGAGCAGAAGACCTGTGCCTCCCGCTCTCCATAGTGTATAACAAATCACTGACAACAGGGAAACTGCCAGAAATTTGGAAAGCAGCTAACGTAGTCCCGATATAAACAAAAAGAGGATAGACAGGAGGCACTGAACTACAGCCAGTGTCCCTAACCTGCATACCATGCAAGCTGATGGAGAAGATTGTGCGAAGAAAGCTAGTGGAACATCTGGAGTGAAAGAACTTTGTAACACAGCATCAACATGGGTTCAGGGATGGCAAGTCCTGCCTCACAGAGTTACTTGAATTCTACGACCAGGCAACAAAAATCAGGCAAGAAAGAGAAGGGTGGGCAGACTGTATATTTTTGGATTGCCAGAAAGCCTTTAATACAGTACCACACAAGAGGCTAGTGAAAAAGTTGGAGATGCAGGCTGGAGTGAAAGGGAAGGTACTCCATTGGATACAGGAGTACCTAAGCAACAGGAGACAACGAGTCAATGTGAGGGGTGAGGTCTCAGATTGGCGAGACGTTACAAGTGGAGTCCCGCAGGGGTCAGTCCTTGGACCTATACTGTTTCTGATATATGTAAATGATCTCCCAGAGGATATAGACTCGTTTCTCTCAATGTTTGCTGATGATACAAAAATTGTGAGGAGGATTGAAACAGATGATGATAGTAAGAAGCTACAAGATGACCTAGACAGACTGAGTGAATAGTCCAACAAATGGCTGTTAAAGTTCAACACGAGTAAAGGCAAAATAATGAAACTAGGCGGTGGAAATATGAGGCCTGACACAGGATACAGAATAGGAGATGAAGTACTTAATGAAACGGACAGAGAGAAAGATCTAGGAGTTGATATCACACCAAACCTGTCTCCTGAAGCCCACATAAAAAGAATAACGTCTGCGGCATATGCGAGGCTGGCTAACATATGAACAGCCTTCAGGAACCTGTGTAAGGAATCATTCAGAATCTTGTACACCACATATGTAAGACCAATCCTGGAGTATGCGGCCCCAGCATGGAGCCCGTACCTTGTCAAGCACAAGACGAAGCTGGAAAAAGTTCAAAGGTATACCACTAGACTAGTCCCAGAACTAAGAGGCATGAGTTACAAGGAAAGGCTGCGGGAAATGTACTTTACGACACTGGAAGATAGAAGAGTAAGGGGGGACATGATCACAACCTACAAAATCCCCAGGGGAATCGATCGGGTAGACAAGGATAAACTATTCAACACTGGAGGGACGCGAACAAGGGGACACAGGTGGCAACTGAGTACCCACATGAGCCACAGGGACGTTTGAAGGAACTTTTTCAGTGTCAGAGAAGTTAACAGGTGGAATGCATTAGGCAGTGATGTGACCCATTACCTCACAACCTTCCCTACTACCTCACAACCGTCCCTACTACCCTCACAACCGTCCCTGCTACCCTCACAACCTTCTTTACTACCCTCACAACCTTCCCTACTACCTCACAACCTTCCCTGCTACCTCATAACCCTCCCTACTACCACACAATCTCCCCTACTACCTCACAACTGTCCCTACTACCCTCACAACCTTCCCTACTACCCTCACAACCTTCCCTACTACCACACAACCTTCCCTACTACCCTCACAACCTTCCCTACTACCCTCACAACCTTCCCTACTACCTCACAACCTTCCCTACTACCTCACAACCTTCCCTACTACCTCACAACCGTCCCTACTACCCTCACAACCTTCCCTACTACCTCACAACCTTCCCTACTACCCTCACAACCTTCCCTACTACCCTCACAACCTTCCCTACTACCTCACAACCGTCCCTACTACCTCACAACCGTCCCTACTACCTCACAACCTTCCCTACTACCCTCACAACCTTCCCTACTACCCTCAGAACCTTCCCTACTACCCTCACAACCTTCCCTACTACCTCACAACCGTCCCTACTACCTCACAACCGTCCCTACTACCTCACAACCTTCCCTACTACCCTCACAACCTTCCCTACTACCATCACAACCTTCCCTACTACCCTCACAACCTTCCCTACTACCCTCACAACCTTCCCTACTACCTCACAACCTTCCCTACTACCTCACAACCTTCCCTACTACCCTCACAACCTTCCCTACTACCCTCACAACCTTCCCTACTACCCTCACAACCTTCCCTACTACCTCACAACCGTCCCTACTACCTCACAACCTTCCCTACTACCCTCACAACCTTCCCTACTACCCTCACAACCTTCCCTACTACCTCACAACCTTCCCTACTACCTCACAACCTTCCCTACTACCCTCACAACCTTCCCTACTACCCTCACAACCTTCCCTACTACCTCACAACCTTCCCTACTACCCTCACAACCTTCCCAATTACCTTACAACCTTCCCTACTACCTCACAACCTTCCCTACTACACTCACAAACTTCCCCATTACCTCACAACCTTCCCTACTACCTCACAACCTTCCCTACTACCTCACAACCTTCCCTACTACCTCACAACCTTCCCCATTACCACACAACCTTCCTGATGGACAACCTAGACTCCCTGCTAATGCAGCACGATTGTAACCACATTATAACTGTTGGTGACCTAAACCAGTATCTTATACAGACGGATTTTGATGAACTGTTAGCAGTTTTCAACCTTGAAAATTATGTGTGAGCTTTCCTACCCACATGACAGGTTCCTCCCCACATGACAGGTTCCTACCCACATGACAGGTTCCAACCCACATGACAGGTTCCTACCCACATGACAGGTTCCTCCCCACATGACAGGTTCCTACCCACAGGACAGGTTCCAACCCACATGACAGGTTCCTACCCACATGACAGGTTCCTCCCCACATGACAGGTTTCTACCCACATGACAGGTTCCTCCCCACATGACAGGTTTCTACCCACATGACAGGTTCCTCCCCACATGACAGGTTCCTACCCACATGACAGGTTCCTACCCACATGACAGGTTTCTACCCACATGACAGGTTCCTCCCCACATGACAGGTTTCTACCCACATGACAGGTTCCTACCCACATGACAGGTTCCTCCCCACATGACAGGTTCCTCCCCACATGACAGGTTCCTCCCCACATGACAGGTTCCAACCCACATGACAGGTTCCTACCCACATGACAGGTTCCTCCCCACATGACAGGTTTCTACCCACATGACAGGTTCCTCCCCACATGACAGGTTTCTACCCACATGACAGGTTCCTCCCCACATGACAGGTTTCTACCCACATGACAGGTTCCTCCCTCGATCATGTCGTAACTCAGTGGGAATAGACGAAATGTTCACACGGAATAGTAACAGAACGAGGGGACATGGGTGGAAGCTGGAAACTCAAATGAGTCACAGAGATGTTAGGAGGTTTTCTTTTAGCGTGATAGTGAGAAAATGGAATGCACTTAAGGAACAGGTTGTGGAAGCAAACTCTCTTCATAATTTTAAAACTAGTTATGATAGGGAAACAGGACCGGAGTCATTGCTGTAAACAACCGATGGCTCGAAAGGCTGGACGGTAGAACACCGGTCTCGCTTCATGCAGGTCGGCGTTCAATCCCCGACCGTCCACAAGTGGTTGGGCACCATTCCTTCCCCTGCCCCGTCCCATCCCAAATCCTTATCCTGACACCTTCCCAATGCTATATAGTCGTAATGGCTTGGCGCTTTCTCCTGATAACTCTCTCGAAAGGCGGGATCCTAGAGTCAATACTCGATCCTGCAGACACAAATAGCCGAGTACAAATAGGTGAGTACACACACACACACACACACACACACACACACACACACACACACACACACACACACACACACACACACACACACACACACACACACACACACACACACACACACACACACACACACACACACACACACCCCGCCCCCCACTGTGACAGTCCCCCCCCCTTCACCAACCAGTCACCACTCTCATAACTTCCACTTTCGTTGGAAGTTAAACTTAAGAAATAATCTTTAGTTTTTCCCTTCTCTTTTCCCTCTCAATGCCTCCTGTCCCTTTTTTTCTTCCTTTTTCCTCCTCCGTTCGTCCTCCCTCCGTTGCCTATTCTCTTCTCTCTTCCCCTTTTGTTCTTCCTCCCTCTGTTTCCTATTCTCTTCTCTCTTCCTCTTCCGTTCTTCCTCCCTCTGTTGCTTATTCTCTTCTCTCTTCCTCTTCCGTTCTTCCTCCCTCTGTTGCTTATTCTCTTCTCTCTTGCTCTTCCGTTCTTCCTCCCTCTGTTGCTTATTCTCTTCTTTCTTCCTCTTCCGTTCTTCCTCCCTCTGTTGCTTATTCTCTTCTCTCTTCCTCTTCCGTTCTTCCTCCCTCTGTTGCCTATTCTCTTCTCTCTTCCTCTTCCGTTCTTCCTCCCTCTGTTGCTTATTCTCTTCTCTCTTCCTCTCCCGTGCTTCCTCCCTCTGTTTCTTATTCTCTTCTCTCCTCTGTTGCCTATTCTCTTCTCTCTTCCTACTCCGTGCTTCGTCTCCATATCTTTTTTCCATCTCAGACTCCATGACTTCCCTTATTTTTTCTTATTTTTATACTTCTAGTTTATCTATTTCCGTTTGAGAGCTTTTCCAGGTAAATCTATCATTAATCTCTTCGAGTCCTAATGTTATACGAAGCATTTGAAGCAGGTCCTTGGAAGTTATCCAAGAGGTGCAGTTGGACTGACTCGTAGACCCGGTCCCATCCTCTTGCTGCTGCTGCTGCTGCTTCATTTTGCTTCTCTCAGATGAAGTAATTATATATTTTACGAGGGCAAAGGGAAACTAAGTTGTTTCTACACAAAAGTAGATGTATTATGGTGGGGGAAGGAGTGCCTAATATCCTAGATCATGATTTTATAGTTAGGTAGGAATGTTCTGTATAATATTGGGTATTGGTTAGGTAATTATCAGAAGTACAAAGTAGTTTCATACTATACGACTTTATAGCACTTGGAAGGGATAGGAGGATATAATGATTTAGGATAGGGCGGTGGGAAGGATTGGTAAGTCAACCACGTGGACGGTCGGTGATTGTTGGGTACAATAATTGTTACTCGCCTAGTTATGCTTGCGTAGGTTGAGCTTTGTCTCTTTGGTCCCGCCTCTCAACTGTCAATCAACAGGTGTACAGATTCCTGAGCCTATTGGGCTCTATCATATTTATATTTGAAACTGCGTATGGAGTCAGCCTCCACCACATCACTTCCTAGTACATTCCATTTATTAAGTACTCTGACACTGAAAAAATTCTTTCTAACGTCTCTTTGACTCATCTAGGTACTAAGTTTCCACCTGTGTCCTCTTGTTCGTGTCCCATCCGTGCTGAAGAGTTTGTCTTTGTCCACCCTGTCAATTCCTCCGAGAATTTTGTAGGTGGTTATCATGTCTCCCCTTACTCTTCTGTTTTCCAGGGACGTGAGGTTCAGCTCCTTTAGCCTTTCCTCGTAGCTCATCCTCTCAGTTCCGGGACGAGTCTGGAGGCATACCGCTGAATCTTCTCTAACTTTGTCTTGTGTTTAACTAGGTATGAACTCCAGGCTGGAGCTGCATTCTCCAGGATTGGTCTGACTACTGTGTAGTGACGAATGTTGTGTGAGTAGTAATGATGGATACTCATGATGGCAGTGTGTAGTGATGATGAGCACTTAAGACGATTGAATGCAATGATGATTTACACTCATGGGTATTACCTGCTTTCATAAGGTACACTGATGATGATCGAGTGTACGGATGATGAGTTGATAACTGTTTTGTGTTATGATGAACACTAAGTGATTGTGTGTACTTTGGTTGTACACTAATGATTGTGTGCAGTGGTGATGTGCAATGTTGGTGACCATGTGTAGTGATCATGTGTACTCATGACGACCATGTGTAGTGATCATGTACACCCATGATGACCATGTGTAGTGATCATGTACACCCATGATGACCATGTGTAGTGATCATGTACACCCATGATGACCATGTGTAGTGATCATGTACACCCATGATGACCATGTGTAGTGATCATGTACACCCATGATGACCATGTGTAGTGATCATGTACACCCATGATGACCATGTGTAGTGATCATGTACACCCATGATGACCATGTGTAGTGATCATGTACACCCATGATGACCATGTGTAGTGATCATGTACACCCCATGATGACCATGTGTAGTGATCATGTACACCCATGATGACCATGTGTAGTGATCATGTACACCCATGATGACCATGTGTAGTGATCATGTACACCCATGATGACCATGTGTAGTGATCATGTACACCCATGATGACCATGTGTAGTGATCATGTACACCCATGATGACCATGTGTAGTGATCATATACACCCATGATGACCATGTGTAGTGATCATGTACACCCATGATGACCATGTGTAGTGATCATATACACCCATGATGACCATGTGTAGTGATCATGTACACCCCATGATGACCATGTGTAGTGATCATGTACACCCCATGATGACCATGTGTAGTGATCATGTACACCCATGATGACCATTAGTGATCATGTACACCCATGATGACCATGTGTAGTGATCATGTACACCCATGATGACCATGTGTAGTGATCATGTACACCCATGATGACCAAGTGTAGTGATCATGTACACCCCATGATGACCATGTGTAGTGATCATGTACACTCATGATGACCATGTGTAGTGATCATGTACACCCCATGATGACCAAGTCACACACACACACACACACACACACACACACACACACACACACACACACACACACACACACACACACACACACACACACACACACACACACAGGACAACATCAAGGCATGTATAGATGAACTGCAGAAGGCAGCAACTATAGCGCATAGAATGAGAGCGAAGCTGCTGGTCATGGGGGACCTAAATCACGGAGAGATAGATTGGGAAACGAGGAATCCCCATGGCGGGGATGAGACCTGGGGAGCGAAGCTGGTAGACGTTATTGACAGGAATTTCCTAACACAGCATGTGAAGAAAGATACTAGGGAAAGAGGAGGGGATACGCCCAGCCTATTAGATCTCATTTTCACCCAGAATGTATAAGACATCAAGCAGTTGGAACATGAAATACCACTAGGAGCCAGTGACCATTGTGTCCTAGTCTTTGACTACATGATGGAGCTTAAAATTGTGACCAAAGGACAAGAGTTCCGGGAAAGGAGACTTGATTACAGAAAACGGGACGACAGAAGGATAAGGGACTATCTGGGAGAAGTGCAGTGGGAGGAAGAACTTAGAGGAAAAACAGTGCAAGGTATGATGAACCAAGTCATATGGAAATGCAAGGAGGCTGAAGAGAGATTTATTCCAACTGTCAAGGAAAAAACCAGGAGGGAATATAATAACCCCTGGTTTAATAGACAGTGTCAGGAAGCAAAGGTGAGAAGCAGGAGGGAGTGGAGGAAGTACAGAAGACAAAGGACAGAGGACAACAGGATTAGATGTAACAGAGCTAGGAATGGTTACATTAACATAAGACGAGTGTCGGAAAGAAATTATGAGAATGATATTGCAATCAAAGTGAAAAAGCAACCTAAATTACTACATAGCCATATAAGAAGGAAGATGTCGGTAAATGACCAAGTGACAAGACTAAGGAAAACAGAAGCGGCATATACAGAAAGCGACAAGGAAATCTGCGAGGTACTGAATGCAAGTTTCCATGGAGTGTTCACAACCGAGCCTGAGCAGCTCCCATTGTTAGAAGAGATTACCCTAGATGAAAGACTACCAGATATAGAGATGACAGCAGAGGAGGTAATGAAACAGTTGACAACACTGGATGCAAATAAAGCAGTTGGACCAGACAAAGTATCACCTTGGATACTAAAAGAGGCAGCGCAGGCTCTCAACGTGCCGCTGGCAATGATCTTTAATGAGTCACTTATGTCGGGAGAATTGCCCAGTTGCTGGAAGAAGGCAAATGTCGTACCGATTTTCAAGAAAGGTGATAGGGAGGAGGCACTTAACTACAGACCCGTATCACTGAAAAGCATCCCCTGCAAAATACTTGAAAGAATAATTAGGCTACGACTGGATGAGCACCTGGAGAGCATTGGGTTTGTAAACAAGCACCAACATGGGTTCTGGACAGGGAAATCATGCCTAACAAACCTTTTAGAATTCTATGATAAAGTAACAAGGATAAGGCAGGACAGAGAAGGCTGGGCAGACTGCATATTTCTTGACTGCCAAAAGGCCTTTGATACAGTACCGCACATGAGACTGCTATACAAACTTGAGAGGCAGGCAGGAGTAAGCGGAAAGGCCCTAGCATGGGTGAAGAACTACCTAACAGGAAGGAGCCAGAGGGTAATGGTAAGGGGCGAGAAGTCGGACTGGCGAACAGTAAAAAGTGGAGTACCTCAAGGATCGGTGCTGGGCCCAATCCTCTTTCTAATTTACGTAAATGATATGTTTACAGGAGTGGAATCATACATGTCAATGTTTGCGGAAGACGCAAAATTAATGAGAAGAGTTGTGACAGACGAGGATTGTAGGATCCTCCAAGAGGACTTAAACAGGTTGCAGAGATGGTCAGGGAAATGGCTACTGAAGTTCAACACCAGTAAATGTAAAGTTATGGAAATGGGATCAGGTGATAGGAGACCAAAGGGTCAGTACACAATGAAGGGGAACTGCCTACTTGTAACGATTCGAGAAAGAGACCTGGGAGTGGATGTGACACCTAGTCTAACTCCTGAGGCACATATAAATAGGATAACGACAGGAGCGTACTTTACACTGGCGAAAATTAAAACTTCATTCAGAAACCTAAGTGAGGAGGCTTCTATGGCGCTTTACACTGCCTACGTGAGACCAGTCTTAGAGTATGCCGCGCCATCATGGAGCCCCCACCTGAGGAAACACATAAGGAAACTGGAGAAGGTTCAGAGGTTTGCGACGAGGCTTGTCCCAGAGTTACGAGGGATGGGATATGAAGAGCGTCTGAAGGAACTGAACCTTACGACACTAGAGAAAAGAAGGGAGAGAGGAGAATGATAGGGACATAAAATACTCAAGGGGAATTGACAAAGTGGAAATATATGAAATGTTCACACGGAATAATAACAGAACGAGGGGACATGGATGGAAACTGGAAACTCAGATGAGTCACAGAGATGTTAGGAAGTTTTCTTTTAGCGTGAGAGTAGTGGAAAAATGGGATGCACTTCAGGAACAGGTTGTGGAAGCAAACTCTATTCATGCTTTTAAAATTAGGTATGATAGGGAAATGGGACAGGAGTCATTGCTGTAAACAACCGATAGCTAGAAAGGCGGGATCCAAGAGTCAATGCTCGATCCTGCAAGCACAAATAGGTGAGTACAAATAGGTGAGTACACACACACACACACAAGAAGAGCAAGAAGAAATTCCAGAGATAAGAGATGGAATAGTTAACCAGGAACCACTGGAAGAGTTTGAGATTACCAGCGGGGAAGTAAGGAAGTGTTTACTAGAGTTGGATGTGACAAATGCTATAGGCCCAGATGGAATCTCCCCTTGGACACTAAAGGAAGGAGCAGAAGAACTGTGCCTACCACTCTCCATAGTGTATAACAAATCACTTGCATCAGGGGAACTGCCAGAAATTTGGAAAGCAGCTAACGTAGTCCCGATATACAAAAAAGAGGATAGACAGGAGGCACTGAACTACAGGCCAGTATCCCTAACCTGCCTACCATGCAAGCTGATGGAGAAGATTGTGCGAAGAAAGCTAGTGGAACATCTGGAGTGAAAGAACTTTGTAACACAGCACCAACATGGGTTCAAGGATGGCAAGTCCTGCCTCACAGGGTTACTTGAATTCTACGACCAGGCAACAAAAATTAGGCAAGAAAGAAAATGGTGGGCAGACTGTATATTTCTGGATTGCCAGAAAGCCTTTGATACAGTACCACACAAGAGGCTAGTGAAAAAGCTGGAGTGAAAGGGAATTTACTCCAATGGATAAAGGAGTACCTAAGCAACAGGAGACAACGAGTCAATGTGAGGGGTGAGGTCTCAGATTGGCGATACGTTACAAGTGGAGTCTCGCAGGGGTCAGTCCTTGGACCTATACTGTTTCTGATATATGTAAATGATCTCCCAGATGATATAGACTCGTTTCTCTCAATGTTTGTTGATGATACAAAAATTATGAGGAGGACTGAAACAGATGATGATAGTAGGAGGCTACAAGATGACCTAGACAGACTGAGTGAATGGTCCAACAAATGGCTGTTAAAAGTTCAACCCGAGTAAAGGAAAAGTAATGAAACTAGGCGGTGGAAATAGGAGGCCTGACACAGAATAGAGAATAGGACATGAAGTACTTAATGAAACAGACAGAGAGAAAGATCTGGGAGTTGATATCACACCAAACCTGTCTCCTGAAGCCCACATAAAAAGAATAACGTCTGCGGCATGTGCGAGGCTGGCTAACATCAGAACAGCCTTCAGGAACCTGTGTTAGGAATCATTCAGAATCTTGTACACCACACATGTAAGATCAATCCAGGAGTATGCGGCCCCAGCATGGAGCCCGTACCTTGTCAAGCACAAGGCGAAGCTGCAAAAAAGTTTAAAGGTATGCCACTAGACTAGTCCCAGAACTAAGAAGCATGAGTTACGAGGAAAGGCTGCGGGAGATGCACTTTTCGATATTGGAAGATAGAAGAGTAAGGGGAGACATGATCACTACATACAAAATCCCCAGGGGAATCGACCAGGTAAACAAGGATGAACTATTCAACACTGGAGGGACGCGAACAAGGGGACACAGGTGGAAACTGAGTACCCACATGAGCCACAGTGACATTAGAAGGAACTTTTTCAGTGTCAGAGAAGTTAACTTGTGGAATGCATTAGGCAGTGATGTGGGCCATTATCACACAATCTTCCCCATTACCACACAACCTTCCCCATTACCACACAACCTTCCCCATTACCACACAACCTTCCCCATAACCACACAACCTTCCCCATTACCACACAATCTTCCCCATTACCACACAACCTTCCCCATTACCACACAACCTTCCCCATTACCACACAACCTTCCCCATTACCACACAACCTTCCCAATTACCTCACAACCTTCCCCATTACCACACAACCTTGTGGAGAGTGTGTAGTGGGAGGGATGTGTTGTGTGATGGGGGGGGGGGGGTTGTGTAATGGGGCGAGGGGGTGGGGGGAGGGAATGAATGAGCCAGAAAGAGACATAATGGGCGCGAGATATTAAACACAACAAGACCATTAGCAATAGAAGGAAGAGAGGTGAGTGATAAAGACTTGGAAGAAAGGGCTGAAAGACTGTTAATGTGGTCAATGGTAAATTCACGGGCGTTGTGTGTGTGTTCTTTTGCCGCTGTTGCTCCAGTTGTTGTGCAACATTCATGTCATGTTGCAATGCAGGTAATGATGGTAATAATACTCTGCAAATTATGCAGTCTGTATAGCAACACAGCTGGTCTTATACGCGGTTGATCTTTACACACACACACACACTGGGAGTAATATATATATATATATATATATATATATATATATATATATATATATATATATATATATATATATATATATATATATATGCGAACAAGCCTGAATGGTCCCCAGGACAATATGCAACTGAAAACTCACACCCCAGAAGTGACTCGAACCCATACTCCCAGGAGCAACGCAACTGGGAGTATGGCGTACAAGACGCCTTAATCCACTTGACCATCACGACCGGACATAATGAGGTGATAGCCTAAGCTATTTGAACCACCCCACCGCCGGCACTCGGATAGTAATCTTGGGCATAGCATTTTACCAAATCACCTTATTCTTTGGGGCACACGTGAGGAACACAAATGCGAACAAGCCTGAATGGTCCCCAGGACAATATGCAACTGAAAACTCACACCCCAGAAGTGACTCGAACCCATACTCCCAGGAGCAACGCAACTGGTATGTACAAGACGCCTTAATCCACTTGACCATCACGACCGGACATAATGAGGTGATAGCCTAAGCTATTTGAACCACCCCACCGCCGGCACTCGGATAGTAATCTTGGGCATAGCATTTTACCAAATCACCTCATTCTTTGGGGCACACGTGAGGAACACAAATGCGAACAAGCCTGAATGGTCCCCAAGGCAATATGCAACTGAAAACTCACACCCCAGAAGTGACTCGAACCCATACTCCCAGGAGCAACGCAACTGGTATGTACAAGACGCCTTAATCCACTTGACCATCACGACCGGACATAATGAGGTGATAGCCTAAGCTATTTGAACCACCCCACCGCCGGCACTCGGATAGTAATCTTGGGCATAGCATTTTACCAAATCACCTCATTCTTTGGGGCACACGTGAGGAACACAAATGAGAACAAGCCTGAATGGTCCCCAGGACAATATACTATCCGAGTGCCGGCGGTGGGGTGGTTCAAATAGCTTAGGCTATCACCTCATTATGTCCGGTCGTGATGGTCAAGTGGATTAAGGCGTCTTGTACATACCAGTTGCGTTGCTCCTGGGAGTATGGGTTCGAACACTTCTGGGGTGTGAGTTTTCAGTTATATATATATATATATATATATATATATATATATATATATATATATATATATATATATATATATATATATATATATATATATATATATATATATATATATATATATATATATATATATACATATATATATATATATATATATATATATATATATATATATATATATATATATATATATATATATATATATATATATATATATATATATATATATATATATATATATATATATATATATATATATATAATGTCGTACCTAGTAGCCAGAACGCACTTCTCAGCCTACTATGCAAGGCCTGATTTGCCTAATAAGCCAATTTTTCATGAATTAATTGTTTTTCGACTACCTAACCTACCTAACCTAACTTTTTTGGCTACCAAACATAACCTAACCTATAAAGAGAGGTTAGGCTAGGTTAGGTAGGGTTTGTTAGGTTCGGTCATATATCTAAAATAAAATAAAATAAAATAAAATGTTACGTTAATTTTAACTCCAATAAAAAAAATTGACCTCATACATAATGAAATGGGTAGCTTTACCATTTCATAAGAAAAAAATTAGAGAAAATATATTATTTCAGGAAAACTTGGCTTATTAGGCAAATCGGGCCTTGCATAGTAGGCTGAGAAGTGCGTTCTGGCTACTAGGTACGACATATATATATATATATATATATATATATATATATATATATATATATATATATATATGTCGTACCTAGTAGCCAGAACGCACTTCTCAGCCTACTATGCAAGGCCCGATTTGCCTAATAAGCCAAGTTTTCCTGAATTTATATATTTTCTCTAATTTTTTTCTTATGAAATGATAAAGCTACCCATTTCATTATGTATGAGGTCAACTTTTTTTTATTGGAGTTAAAATTAACGTAGATATATGACCGAACCTAACCAACCCTACCTAACCTAACCTAACCTATCTTTATAGGTTAGGTTGGGTTAGGTAGCCGAAAAAGTTAGGTTAGGTTAGGTTAGGTAGGTTAGGTAGTCGAAAAACAAATAATTCATGAAAACTTGGCTTATTAGGCAAATTGGGCCCTGCATAGTAGGCTGAGAAGTGCGTTCTGGCTACTAGGTACGACATATACATATATATATATGTCTATATATATATATATATATATATATATATATATATATATATATATATATATATATATATATATATATATATATATATATATATATATAGACACAAAAGAAGGTCACCACCAAAGACACCTGTGGGATACTGTCCAGGTCACTATACTCGCACCAGCCAGGACTGAGAGCAGTGTAGTGGGCGAGGCTCACACACCTGGTGACTTAAATACCACCACTCGTCTTACTAGTGTGCTTGATATATCGCAGCTAGAACCCGCGGAAATTGATGACCTATTAAAAACAGTGTTCCCCAAATCCTGAAAAACAAATGTTAGAGAGTTCATAAGTAACAGTGTCATTGAAAAAGAAACGAGAGACAGTTTATTGCAGCTGTATTGTCTTGCAGTCAGCTGCATCACAGAACTTAGAGGAATACCAGGAGTGATACAAAGCAGAGCAAAAGAACAGTAAATTACACAAACACACATAAAAGCTTTTGGGGACTAATACTTAAGTATAAACTATGGATCCCTCCACAAACTCCCCCAATACAACGGTGCTTCGTATCCTCAGTTGGAACATAGCATCACTCAGGAAAAGACTTCCTGATCTCCACCACAAAGTGACGACCGAGCCCATTGATGTCGTCTGCCTTCAGGAGTGCAGAGTTCCCAACCAGGTCTCCACCCCCTAAATTGCCCTCCTTTGTTGTCTATAACCTTAAATCCAGTCACTCTTGTATTTTGTATGTTAAGAAGTCCCTTCCTCACCAGCTACTCCCAGCCAAGTCAACCGAAGGGCTTCAGTATCATGGTGTGAGGATCTACGTGGGGAACTCTGCCCTAAATATCTTTAACCTGTATGCTCCTAGTGATAAGTTTAATTATACTGACCTTCCTATCTGTATTCAGACTGAGCCTAGCATCATTATAGGTGATTTTAACGCTAGGCATAGAAATATTGGTAATTCGCAGTTCAGTAATCGTAACGGCAACCAACTGGTGTCACTATATTAGGTAGCCACGATGATGCACAGATTGTAGGTGACCTTGAACCGACGCATATCTACGGAGGTATTCTTGATCTATGTCTCGGTTTCAACGTCTCCCACACCGTCTGTGCCTCGTCAATAGTGCCAGATATGGCGTCTGATCATCTGCCCATATTGGCCGCTGTAAACATTGGCAGCTCTATCCTCCCCGGCGGAGTGTTCAAACGGAAGATGCTGGCTGTGCCCGTAACCCAAATTACACTGGTCATAGCACCTATGCATATTATAATGATTCTAAATTGCATGTACTAAAACGCACTGCCAGAAGAATTGGACTAGCTTATAGAAGGACCCGCACTGCTGAAATGCTTAAGCTCTTTCAAGCGGCTCTGGCTGAGGCCAGGGAACGTATGGTAGAGCTGAGGCAGACAGACTGGGAAACTTTTGTCAGTGGTCTCAATTCTCACACGCCACTAAGTCGAGCATGGAAGGATATGAACAAGATCAAAGGGAAAAATGCTGCAGAGATTGCGCACCCTAATTGCTGCGCAATCTTCAATGCCAAAGTCCTCGTCCTTCCCAAAGGTGGGAAGGATGAGGAGAGGCGGTGATTAGCAGGAGAAGAAGGAACGAAAGAATCAGAGATAGGGAGTTGAGAAGAAAGTGAAGCCTTCTTACCTACCGGGAAGGAGGAAGGAGAGGAGCCAGGATTCCGCTTCTGACTCAAAGAGACAGGTTTCCCAGCAGCAATGTACTGGGCAACAGACTCCAGCACCTCGAAAGAAGAAGAAGAGCGCGAGCGAACAACATGACCACCAGGAGAGCGATGGACATCGGCCCGCACTGTCAGGTGGCGTGGTGAGCCAAGAGACGGAGGAGAATGACGGGAAGGAAGACCAGAAGGAGAGGAGAAAGAAGACACAGGAGACATGACAGACTGGGTAGAAAGAAGGGATACCCTAGACAGAGAACCAAAAGGCGGGACCCTCTGGGACAGAACGGAGGGAAACAGGGGAGGTGGTGGTGGGTGTGTCCGGGTCTAAGGCTTGGAAACGGTTGTGAGACTGAGTAAGGTGGGAAGGACGAGGAGAGGAAGAGCGCACCAAGCAAGCATAGGATACGCCAGCGAAAGAGGGGAGACAATGAACTTAGCGCCAAACCTCAGGAAAAGACAAATGGTCCTTGTGCTTCAAGTTGAGGACAGCTGCCTCAAGTTTGTACCGTATACACGTGCGGGAGAAGGTAGGGTTGGCCTCACCGCAATTGAGGCAGCGGACTTAGGGAGAAGTGCACTCCAGCTTAGAGTGACCCTCGCCCCCACACATGGGACAGAGAGAGAGACAGGACTAGAGCATTTGAGGGCACCATGCCCAAACCTCCAGCACTTATTGCAGAGCCGAGGAGATGGAATATACTCCTGAATAGAGCATCTGGCACCAGCAAGAATGACTGAGGGAGGAAGGGTCCTACCATCAAAGTTAATCTTCACAACCCGAAGGGGCAGAAGGCGATAACCATGAGAGGGATGAGTAAACGTATCCACCTGGAGGACAGAATGACCCTGGGCCTTGAGGATATGCTTGATATCCTCGTGGTCTTTTCAGTCTTTTAGATTCCTAACAGCAGTCGCAACATGGTGTGGGAGGAGAACAGTGCCAACACTGGCATTTACCCGAGCATTCTTTGAGACCCGAACAGGGGTCTCGCCAAGGCAGGATAAGGCGGCCAAGCGGGTGGCTGCATCCTGAGGAGCAGAAACGACACGGGTACCAAGACGGGTGGGGTTGAAGGTAACTGAGGCATCTACGGAATCTACAAGATGCCTATGAAGGGAAAAATTGTCAGGAGTTGAATGTAAAGGATGGCGGTCAAAGTACTTAGTCCATGTAGCAGGACCAAACTAAGCATGGTACGAATTAGTATGAGAAGGGATCATACGAGAGTAGCCGTGGCGGGGACGGCGATGAGAACCTTTAGAGAGAGATGGGTCAAAAGGCGCAGTAGTCACAATAAGATGGAGCCATGCAAGGGGACGAGGCGGTCACCACAGCAGGCTTGGGGCTTGACCCAACCACAGAGGAGGGAGGGGAGCAGGAAGGAAGAGTTTGGTCTGGGCTTAAACCGGGCCCTGTAGCGGGGGCTACAGATCCTGGTCTTCCAAGACGGTCCGACTCAGGGTCCTGGTCACCCACCCCATGAGCTTGGGTAAGAGAAGTCGTGTCGTCATCCATGCAGCAAACAATATCAAAAGTTTGGGACCTGGAACCAAGAGTTACCACCTACCAGGGCAGCCAGGGAGACTGAGCGCGGGCCAGTGCAGGAAGGGTGCGTTGTCCCCAGCGGTGCTCCCCCTTTTCAACAGGGGAGTCCTACTACATCGTCCATTCTCCCACACTGGTGCTAAGACCCCATTCCCCCTATCGCCCCAGCCTGGACACCCAACCATCCACTCTGGACGGCTCCTCACAGGCGACCCCTCCAGCGGGTGGTCCGATGGCTCATAAGGCCCCTACGTGGTGCACTTCAGCACGTCCACCACCCAAAAAGGGGCAGGAGAGGGGGCAAAGGCAACCTACACCGGTCACAGGGAGGTGTACGTGAGCCCCTCACCATGGCAAGGAGGCACCACGGAGGGGTTAAAAGGGGCAATACCAGTCGTCTTGTATTCCAGAAATTAGGAAACCTGACAGCAATAATAAGTTTTGAAACTCAAATATACTTTTATTGTTTATTATCAAGACATGTTGAGGCACACAACTGTTATCAATCAAACCTTTATCTGTATACAAATCATGGAAAACATTCTTAAGGAATAGAACATCACTTGTGATACAGAAATCACAATATCATGATACATTTAATGAACAAATCCACAAAGGCCGTAATGAGGGTTCAAACTTGTATCCGGGCTAAGATGCACGCTAAGGTCCGACTAAGGCGCTTCCGGGATCATCCAGGACGTAAATCAGTACAGCCATGATGGGTCGCACCGCTGCGGCCAGATCACTTCGCCGTCACACCCACACAAGCAACGCCATATTCAAGTGGTGTTCCTGCCAAAGAAAAAAAAAAGATTCTCTATAATATTCTCTCTACTTCGAGTAAATACCTAACCTGTCCTCCGATAAAGAGCATCACTCAAGAAAGTCTCCGTGGTGTAGTGGTAAGACACTCGCCTGGCGTTCCGCAAGCGCTATGTCATGGGTTCGTATCCTGGCCGGGGAGGATTTACTGGGCGCAATTCCTTAACTGTAGCCTCTGTTTAACGCAACAGTAAAATGTGTACTTGGATGAAAAAACGATTCTTCGCGGCAGGGGATCGTATTCCAGGGACCTGCCTGAAACGCTACGCGTACTAGTGGCTGTACAAGTAACAACTCTTGTATATATCTCAAAAAAAAAAAAAAAAAAAAGTGATGTACTGTCCCATTTTCTGTTTTGGAGCCTCTGGTAGGGTAGGAGAGACTACTTTAAATTGACCGTTTTCTTGACATTGTGAAACCTTTGGAGGATGGCCTGAAACACCGTCCATTCCCTGAAACCGGGTAATGATGATCACTGTTATTTATTACCCGAGGCAAACTTACATTACTGTAGAGTGTGCCCAAAGTATGGGCTTTGGGCACGTGTGTTACGAACCAAAAGTCCTCGCCTGAGCACGAAGCCGTGAAGTCCACGCCATCTGTGAGTCCGCTCCCATAAATCCCACAACATGGACAACGCCATCTAGTGATGACGAGAGATGCCGGCAATAAGTGCTGGATGCCTGTCCTAGTTGGCTCGTGATGTATCCGCTGCTGACCTCTGGTGAGGTGGCGCTTAGAGTGAACGCCATCTATGGAGTGAATAGGTGGACGTTTGTGTCTAAACTAGTAAGTGATGTTTCCTAGTGATCCCATGTAGTGTCCCCAGTACTGATGACGTGTCTGCTTTCAGAGTCAACCTAGGACGGCTGTGAGGTACGTTGAATCAGTCTACCCAAGGCAGCCAAGGTCTCTTCACCAGTCTGCTTTGTAGAAGTTGTGAGCCACCCCTGGACGAACTCTGCTGAGTGTGTGATAGCCTGCCTGAGGAGTGGCAGTGACAGGATTCGCTGTCTCCGAGGCTGGCTGGTGGAAGAGACCACCCACTGCGGTGCCGACCGAGGAGAGTGAACAGCAAGTCACACGAGGCTCCTGCCTAGGGCTCGCAACCCTAGTATTAGTCGTGGAGTGGCCTAACAGCGAGGCTGACTAGTACCTGCCAGCTACAGGCTGGACTGTGGTTGTAGGCCATCACAACGAGGCACCCAGTGGGTTGTAATTTGGCTGGCCTGTGGCCAGGGAAGATTCATCGTGGGTCCTGGGCGACAGAAGAGAAAACCAGGAAAAACTACCCAGAGTGAGCATCGCCAAGTATCCAGTGTCTTCAGAGGAAGACGAAGATGTAAATACTGTGTAGTAATAATTCCCTTTTGTGACTTTAATTTACATATGGTGGTGGGAAAGGAATATATATAATTAAGTATACTTGTGTATTTAATGTACCTCCCCTGTTGATTTTACTTGCGTTACGGAGCTCACCCCATGAAAGCCTCTACTAACTTGGTGCCGGATACCCAAAACACTAATACCATCAGAAAAGAACCCGGTTGCGTCCCAGTAGGGCCGTAACAACATGCTCTTAACAAATGAATCAAATTACATCCAAAAGATGTAATTTGTAAGTAATCCCCAGTAAGAGGGAGGGGGGAGAGGGGATGGAGGCCCAGTTGTTACAATGAG
>NC_091187.1:2873525-2886025 GCF_040958095.1 Procambarus clarkii | reverse complement strand
ATTGGCATTTATAACTGTCAGTCATGTTGATATGAAATTTCAATTTATATTACTCTAGAAATTTACATCACTCTAAATTTACCAGAAATTTATATTACTCTAGCCTAACTTTATCAGTTATGCTGTAATTGTCTTGGAATAATATTTTACCCGATTTACCTGAGGGGCCACTAACCCTAGTGGCCTCGATAAAAACGGGAAGCTGGCAGCTTTTTGAAGATTCCCTCCCCCCCCCTCCCCAATTACCTTGATTTTTTCCAGATATATTTTGAAATTCAGCACATTTTGGCAGTTATGGCGTTGGTGGGTAGTCAGTTCCATCGATCAATAACCCTGTGGGTGAAAAAGCCTGTTTCAAAATTATATTAGCTTGATTAGCAATAATATTATCCTGATTCGTATAATCCTTTGTCAATTATATTATCCAAACTGGCAATTATATTAAGATGATTGTGAATTACATAAACCTTACTGGCAATTATTCTGCACATTCTCTCATGTGTATTATACATATATAAAATGCTGCACTGTAATGCCAATCCTGACCTCAAAAGCTTCATAGAAGGTTGTAACAGAACCCATAAGCACCACACCAGAAATAAATAGTTTTGATATTCCTAGAGTACGACTTAATCAAACTAGAAATGCTCTACAAATTATGGGACCCAGAATGTGGAATGACCTTCCCAACCATGTTAAAGACTGTAGCTCTCTCAACCAGTTTAAGATAAAAACGAAGCTATACCTAATAAATTCCCTGTAACCTACCTTACCCCTCTATTGTCAACCAATGTCTGGTTTTTTTTTTAAATGACGCTGTTTGTCGACTGAATTGTATTTGTGCTGCTTTTTCTGCCATGTTCCCCCCTTTTATCTCTTTTTTTTTATTTGTTCTCAACTCATTTTATTCTTCATGCTCAATTAGTGTTAAGCTTTAGTCATTTAAGTTTTTCATGCCCAAAACCCTTTGCGTAATATTAGCTTTAGGCATTGTATGTACTAGCCCTAACTATAAATCCATCACTCTTTGTAAAATCTCTTGTATGTATGTACCTTACCTTGCCCTTGACTACATCCGATCCTATCTTAGTGACAGACACCAATATGTAACCATCAATGATACAACTTCGTCCTCTCTACCAATTACCGTTGGAGTGCCACAGGGCAGCATCTTAGGACCTCTTCTATTTCTTATATATATAAACGATCTGCCTAATGTCTCTAATATTCTCAAACCTATACTGTTTGCTGACGATACTACTCTTATCTATTCAAACCTCAACCCACATACACTAAATAATGTTGTGAATAATGAATTAAAAAAAGTCCACTTATGGATGTCAACGAACAAACTAACATTAAACATCGAAAAGACTTACTACATCTTATTTGGAAGCAAATCATCAAATGCAATTCAGCTACAGATAGACAACATTAACATCAGTAATAAAGATGATGGCAAGTTTCTTGGCCTATTCCTAGACAAGAGACTCAACTTCAGCACCCACATTCAACACATAACTAAGAAAGTCTCTAAGACAGTTGGTATACTCTCCAAAATCAGATATTATGTTCCTAACTCTGCTCTCCTCTCACTATATTATGCACTAATTTACCCCTATCTTAATTATGGTATCTGTGCATGGGGGTCTACCACTGCAAACCACCTTAAGCCCATCATCACACAGCAAAAATCTGCTATCAGAATGATAACTAACTCAGCTTTCAGACAACACTCAGCTCCCTTGTTTAAATCCCTAAACTTGCTAAATATTAACTCCCTCCACACATTCTCTTGTGTCAACTACATTTACAAAACCCTGTTCTTAAATGCAAACCATGCTCTGAAACTCTCCCTGGACAGATGTAATAGGACCCATTATCACCACACCAGAAATAAATATCTCTTTGATATCCCCAGGGTCAAACTTAATCTGTGTAAACACTCTATGCAAATTAAGGGACCTAGTATATATTTTTCCCTATTTTATAGCTTATTTTTACTTATTTCTGATTCTACAATCAGCTTTTTTTATGCAGACAAGTATAGACCCAGAACTTAACCTCTTATCCACTATCTATGACAATAATCACTTTAATGATCTAAATTGCAGATATTTTGCAGCACATGATGTAAACTATGTATTAACTCATAATCACAATATCTCTGTAATCAATTTGAACGTTAGATCCCTAGGTAAACACTTCGATGATGTTAGTGCCTTGATTGAAACTATTGGCAACAAATTCTCTTTTATTATACTTACTGAAACATGGTTGAAAGAGGATACTACTCAACTCTTTAACATGCCTAACTACTCAGCAATTCACAACTGTCGTCAACTTCAGAGAGGTGGTGGCACTGCTCTTTACTACCACCAAGAACTAACATGCTTAAAAGAAATTAGAACTAGAGACTGCTATGGGGAGTATATCTTCGCCAGCTTCAGAGTCAAGGGTGCCGAGTCTGTCCTGTCTGTGGGTGCAGTCTATAGAATTCCCAACACTGATGTGTCTGAATTCAACTCAAACCTTAGAAATCTAATACTTGATAACAGACTGAACAAAAACCACCTAATTATCGCAGGGGACTTTAATATTGACCTCTGCGAGCCAGGACACCCTACTGCTGTTAGCTTCCTCAACTGTATGAATTCCTGCTTCCTCATACCCTTAATCACTAGACCTACTAGAATCACTGATAGCACTGCCACGACTCTAGATCACATCTGGACCAACATAACCTCTCCGCTTACTTCAGGTATAATCACCGATAGCACTACAGACCACTACCCCACATTTCTCTTAACTAACATTAGCACACCACCTCTAGAAACAAGGGAGTTAAGCTTTAGGCTGCACAATGAAACTGCTATAAACAATTTTATAACTGCTGCTGATAATGTCAACTGGGAGTCCGAGTTAGGTAACATAGGGGACATCAACCTAGCAGTGGAATCTTTTCTTCAAACAACTCTTAGCCTTTATAACACCCACTGTCCTAGGCTTACAAAACAAGTCACAAGCAAAAGGCTTAACAATCCTTGGCTTACAAAGGGAATACTGAAATCCATTAACAAAAAACACGACCTTGAGAAGAAGTATAGGTTAGGAATTGTCTCCAAAGAATTCTCAAAGAATTACTCATTATTGCTATCTAAGATAATTAGACGAGCCAAAACTAAATACTACGAAGATAAATTTACTCAAATAAAGAGCAACATTAAACAAACTTGGAGCACAATTTCACAAATATTGGGATCAAAGAAATCTTTAAATAACAAACCGACTCTCCTGTCTAATAACGATGGTCAGCTTTCAGCCTCTGATTCTGCTATTGAGTTCAATAGGTTCTTCTCTTCCATTGGTTCATCCCTTGCAAATGATATTCCATCTTCCAGTACTGACATTAAGGACTATCTTACAGGTAACTATCCACAGTCTCTGTACCTAAAGCCTATTAACTCCACTGACGTCAATGAGATAATCCTTTCCCTTAAAACCAAGTCTGGTGCCCTTGAGGAGATACCAACTTTAATTTACAAAAAAGCCTCCAGATCTTTAGCCCCTGCTATTGCTTTGCTCTTCAACAAGTCACTTGAACTCCAAACCTTTCCAGATATTCTAAAAAAAGCGAGAGTAACGCCTGTCCACAAATGTGGTGACCCCACAGATGTTAACAACTACAGACCTATATCAATCCTGCCAAACTTGTCAAAAATTTTTGAAAAACTTATATATAAGCAGCTCTACTCATATCTAGCCAAACTCAATATACTTAGCCCTTGCCAATATGGCTTCAGACCCAAAAAAAGCACTAACGATGCACTTATTAGTATGCTTAACACGATTCATACAGCTCTTGATAAAAAGGAGTTCCCTGTTGGATTATTTGTGGACCTGCGTAAAGCTTTTGATACTGTCAACCACCATAACCTTCTTCTTAAATTACATCATTATGGAGTCAGAGGACACTCCCTACAATACCTCGAGTCCTACCTTACTGACGGGCTCCAATATGTTTCTGTGAATAATACAATTTCTCCCACCCTACCCATCAACATTGGTGTTCCTCAGGGCAGCATACTTGGCCCTCTCCTCTTTCTCATCTACATTAATGACCTTCCAAATGCCTCCCAACACCTCAAACCAATTCTATTTGCTGACGACACAACCTTCATTTACTCCAGTCCTGACCCTCTTGCTCTAAATGCCACAGTAAATACTGAGCTAAATAAAGTCCATCTTTGGCTAACTGCCAACAAACTCACCCTTAACATTGACAAAACTTTCTATATTCTGTTTGGCAATAAATCCTCTAGTCATATAAATCTCAAAATAAACAATACCCAAATTTGTAACAAATTAGATGGCAAATTCCTTGGCATTCTCATTGACCACAAGCTGAATTTCCAGGGACACATTCTAAATATATCAAAAAAAGTTTCAAAAACTGTGGGCATTCTTTCTAAGATCAGATATTATGTACCACGCCCTGCCCTGGTGACTCTATTACTCCCTTATCTATCCTTATCTCAACTATGGTATTTGTGCTTGGGGTTCTACTACCCAAAATCACTTACGTCCTCTAATTACCCAACACAAAGCTGCTATTAGAACAATATCCAACTCTGGCCCCAGACATCACTCGGTACCCCTACTCAAATCTCTGAATATGTTAGATATTAAGTCACTGCACATTCTCTCATGTGTATTATACATATATAAAACGCTAAACTATAATGCCAATCCTGGTCTTAAAAGCTTCATAGAAGGTTGTAACAGAACCCATGAGCACCACACCAGAAATAAATACAGTTTTGATATTCCTAGAGTACGTCTTAATCAAACTAGAAATGTTCTGCAAATCAAGGGGCCCAGAATGTGGAATGACCTTCCCAACCATGTTAAAGACTGTACCTCTCTCAACCAGTTTAAGATAAGAACTAAACACTACCTAATAAATTCCCTGTAATCTACCTCACTCCTCTATTGTCAACCCATGTCTGTTATTTTCTTTTTTTTTAATCAACACTGTTTGTCACCCTATTGTATTTGTGCTGCTTTTTCAGTCATGCTCCCCCTTTTTTTATCTTTATTTGTATTTGTTCTCAACACTTTTTATTCTTTATGCTCAATTAGTATTAAGTTCTAGATATTAATGTTTTTCTTGCCCGAAACGCATTGCGTAATAGTGGCTTTAGGCATTGTATGTACTAGCTCTATCTATATATCAATCCATTAATGTAACATCACTTGTATGTATATACCTTACCTGAATAAACATCTGAATCTGAGTTTATGGAACTCACTCCCTAGTGAACTGAAAAACTGTAAAACTTTTGCCTTATTTAAAAGCAAAACCAAAAAGTACCTAACTTCATCTTCTTAGTTTCCTACACTGAGCTTTAAATTTGCTCTGTACCTAGTGTTACCCAATCTCCTAATTTTTATGTAATTTCAAACAACCTTATCATTGTGTTCATTGCTGTCTTCTTTTATGTGCTAGCCATATGCTGTATTGTGACTACCAATTTTTGTCAACTACCATTCAAGCTGTCATTGCAACCAATCTTATATTGTTTCTGCTGTATTATGCCTACCAATTTTTTTGTCAACTACCATTCAAGCTGTCATTGCAATTAATCTTAGCTACCTATGTGCTTTAATATACTGTACCTACAATTTTCTCTCATCTTTTTTTTCATTTCATGTAATCTGTTATCATTTTTTGTCTATAATTTTGCAAGTATTTACCTCCTTAAAATTTTTTTAGATTAAGGACCTGCCCGAAACGCTGCGCGTGCTAGTGGCTTTACAAGACTGTAATTACCATATTTGTATCCTCACATTCCTTATGTACATTCTTGTATATGCATAAATGAATAAATAAATAAATAAATAAATAAACTTTTACATCATTCAAAATCAATACTAAAAAGTACCTAATTTCATCTTCATAGTTTTCACTTTTTGCCTTAAAATTGCACTGTATCAATTGCTACCCAATCTCCCAACCTTTATGTTCCCAATTTGAACATCTTTACCATTGTGATCATTGCTGTTTTCTTATATGTGCTGCCAATCTGTTGTATGGTGTTTATAAATCTTGTTTATCTGTATCTTTTGCTACCCAGTCTCCCAATCTTTATGTACCCAATCTGAACATCTTTACCATTGTGATCATTGCTGTCTTATATGTGCTGTCAATCTGCTGTATGGTGTCTATTAACCTTGTTTAAATTACTAATCAAGCTATCAATGTAATCAATCAGAGCTTTAATATAACAATGTGCTTTAATATACCTACTTATCTCTCTCATCTCATTTTTCTCTTGTAATGTATCTTTATCATTTATCAATTCTGATTGAAATTACCTACTTAAAATTATCTGCTAGATTAAGGACCTGCCCGAAACGCTGTGCGTACTAGTGGCTTTACAAGAATGTAAATACTGTACTATCCAATGTATTCTCACAAACCCAATGTACCTTCTTGTATATATATAAATAAATAAATAAAAATAAATAAATAAATAAATAAATAAACATTTTGATTTTGATTTTTTTTTTATTTGATTATATAAGCATAACTCAATTTATATCAAACAGATATTTATTTATGTTGTTGTGCTCGTGGGTTCTATTACATCTATCAATGGAGAGTTTCAGATCAGGATTAGCATTTAGGAACAAGGTTTTGTACATGTAAATAGCACAAGAGAATGTGTAGAGTGAGTGTATATTTAGCATGTTCAGAGATTTAAACAGAGTAGCTTTGTGTTGTTTGAAGACAGTTTTATTGTTCTGATAGCAGATTTTTATTGGGTGGTGATGAGCATCAGGTAATTTGCAGTGGATGAATGAACCCCATGCACAGATACCATATGTTCACATACCAACCCTAATTTTCAAAGAAACCTCTAGATTTTTAGCTCCAGCCATTTCATTGCTCTACAACAAATCATTTGAACTCCAAACCTTTCCTGATATTCTAAGGGAAAAAAAGCAAGAGTAACCTTAGTCCATTAAAGTGTCAATCTCACTGAAGTCAACAATTATAGACCAATATCAACTCTGCAGATTTTGTCTAAAATATTTTAAAGAGTTAATCTACAAGCAGCCTTAAGCCTATTTAGCAAAACAAAATTTACTTAGTTCTTGCCATAATGGTTTCAAGCCCAAAAAAGGACCAATCAAATCATGCACCAATTAGTATGATTAACATTATATATGCAGCTCTTGGAAGAAATGAGTACCCTTGTTCATTTATTTGTTGACCTACATTAAGACTTTTTTACACTGTTAACACATTAACTTTCTTAAATTACAACATTACGGAGTAAGAGGTTAGTCCCTCCAATACCTACAGTCTTACCTTAGTGACAGGCTCCAGTATGTATGTATGTACCTTACCTAAATAAAATTGTATTGTATTGTATTGTATTGTATGTCTTTGTGAATGATTCCAATTCACCCACTCTACCTATTAACACTGGTGTTACACTGGGCAGTATTCTTCACCCTCTTGTCTTTCTCGTCTCTCCCTCCCTTTCCAGCCCGTTGCCATCATGAGGGGGGCTTTACACCTTTGGGGGGGGGGGTGCACTGTAGATATACGCCACCGATGACTACCTCATCACATGGAGTGGCTCCATCTCTCATTGTAACAACTTGGCCTCTTTGCCCCCCCCCCCCTCTTACTGGGGGTGCTCGGTGCTGTTCCCTCCGCAGTCACACTCACACGATTCCTTCCAGTTCTAAAACGTTCCAAGCTTTATTTGGTTCTGCTACATGGACTAAGTATTTTGATCTTAGGCATGTTGATTCTACTCGTCCTGATGATTTATTCATCCATAAACACCTAGGATGATTTGGTGGATACCTTTGTCATTTTTATCCCCTCGCCTACTGATACATGTTTCATTGCAGCGCCTTCTCGGGAAGCAGCTGTCTGCTTAGCCTCGTTGTCCTGCATTGGGAAACCCCGGTTCGGATCTCCAAAAATGCCTAGTTAAATGCTAGGATTTACACACCTCACCATGTAGCGACTGGTGATAGCTGTCAATGCTATCAATCAGAGCTATGGATGTGCTTAATATACCTAGTAATCTCTCATTTTTTTTTTTTACAAAGTATCTGTCAACTTTTTATAAATTTTACTACAATTTACCTACTTAAAATTATCCGTTAGATTAAGGACCTTCTCAAAACGCTGCATGTACTAGTAGCTTTACAAGAATGTAGTACCTCTAACAAGCCCAATGTTCCTTGTGTGTGTATATATCAAAAATCAAAATGAAAATGAAAATCAAAATGTTTATTTAGGTAAGGTACATATATAAAAGAGATTTTACAAAGAGTGGTGGATTAATAGTTAGGGTTAGTACCTACTATGCCCCAAGCCACTATTACGCAAAGCGTTTCGGGCATAAAAAACTTAAATGACTAAAGCCAAATACTAATTGAGCATAAAGAGTAAAATGAAAACATGGAAAGAAAACATAGCTGAAAAAGCAGCACAAATACAATACTGTCGACAAACAGCGCTCTTTAAAAATAAAACAGACATTGGATGACATTAGAGGGGTAAGGTAGGTTACAGGGAATTTATTAGGTATAGCTTCGTTTTAATCTTAAACTGGTTGAGAGAGGTACAGTCTTTAACATGGTTGGGAAGGTCATTCCACAATCTGGGTCCCTTGATTTGTAGAGCATTTCTAGTTTGATTAAGTCGTACTCTAGGAATATCAAAACTGTATTTATTTCTGGTGTGGTGCTCATGGGTTCTGTTACAACCTTCTATGAAGCTTTTATTATATATATATATATATATATATATATATATATATATATATATATATATATATATATATATATATATATATATATATATATATTATATATATATATATATATATATATATATATATATATATATATATATATATATATATATATATATATATATATATATTGGTGTATACTGGCAGCAGGTTTTCTCTCAAACATGTTTCATTGAATATGACCGCATATTCTGTATTTAATATTTTCTGGTTTAGGGCTTCTATCCCTCTAACTATTTTCTTAGCATCAGGGCTTAATTGAAATAGGAGTTCTCCAAAACTCATTTTCGTACTTTTAAGGTGAAGAAAAGAAGTGATTTACTATAGAGTGTATTACACTTATTTGTATAATTTGCACGACGTTTCGAACCTCCATGGTTCATTCTCAAGTGAACAGATCTTACAATACTAGTTGATTTTATACCCGCATTAGGTCAGGTGATAATACAATGAAGGTGAAAACATGGGGGGATACATAAGGGATAAACATAGGGGCTGCAGAAGGCTTATTGGCCCATACGAGGCATCTCCTATCTAAACACAAAGATTAATCCAGTGTAATTGGCCTGTTATGTTGGACATTGTCTTCTGTGTTGGCATCGATATGTTCTTGTCTTGTCCTTACTCTCATGGTGGGTAGAGTAAATAGTAACGTGATTTGGGTGTTCATGGTAGGTCGCTCTATTCTTATGTGAATTGCCTCAAGAATTTGTAATCTTCTTGAATCTTGGGTTTTGTCTATTATGCAAGTATTCTTGTTCAACATTTCTCTTGTTAGAGTAATGTCACATCACATGAGACAAGCCCATGACAAGCCCTATCTGTGTGAAATAGTTTAAATCCATTTATTTGATATTCAGCTAATAGTTCTCTATTTTCTACATTCATCCACGTTTCGGTAAGTGCAATAATATCTATTTTTTCTGTGCAGACAAGAGCATTTAATTCGTTAATTTTATTTCTTAGACTTATGCTGTTAGTGTAATATACCCTAAGTGAATTGTTATTTTGAGGTCCTTTTCTTTCCCTGATCATTTTGCCAATTCTTTTCTCCCACGAACACATACTTTTATTACCTCCTTCCTCTAAATCAATTCCCATACCACTATCTACTAACAGTTTAAACCCAAACAAACACCTCTAACCACTGGTTCCAACGAGTTCGCAACAGCAACAACCCCAGCCCTCGATAGATGCACCCCATCACGAGCATACATTTCATTTCTTCCATAGAAGTGTTCCCAGTTGTCTATGAAAGATATTGCATTTGATTTGCAATATCTTTCCAGCCGGCAATTGACACCAAGTGCCCTCGACATCCATTCATTTCCCACTCCCTTTCTTAGAAGAATGCCACATATGATCGGGATTCCTCCCTTGCTCCTAACTAATTCTATGGCTGTCCTGAATCTCTGTATTAGTTCCTCACTCCTAACTCGCCCAACATCATTACCCCCTGCACTAATACAAATAATGGGTTTGTTCCCATTTCCCGTCATAATATCATTCATGTTTCCAACAATATCGGCAATTCCATCTCCCGGATAGCCATCCCTTAATCTGTTCCCCCTATCTCTGGCACAAAACGTTCTGTCTAAATACCTCACCTGGGAATCTCCCACAACCAAAATTCGCTTCGGTACCTCCTTAACTTTCTGAGCAGCCTGAGAGGCCTGCGCTCCGCCGCTCCTCGCTGGTTTCCATTCCGAGTGAACTGCAGGCTCACCACAGCACTCGTCCTCCAACATGGCAAATGAGTTTGCTGTCCTTAGGGCGTCTGTAGGTGGCCTTGTCAAGGTCTTCTTAAGACCCCTGTCCTTCACGACTCCCCACGATGAAGTCCCGTCAACACTGGTCTCCTCCTTCGTTTCCTCCCGAAGTCTCAGCCGTTGTACCTCCTCCCGCAGGGAATCTATCTCTGCTCTCAGAGCTCCAACCAGACTCACCAAAGCCTTCACTAATCCTTCCATTATTGCAATAATTATGTTACAACAATCGGAGCTCCAGCTAACACAACCTCTCACTGTGACTGCACCTGACTGACTTGTGACTGCACCTGACTGACTTTATTGACTGCTCCTTTTCTCCTTCTCCTGTTGAGACTGCAATGGCTGTCGCCCAGTACGATGCTGCTGGCACACCTGTCTATATCAGAAACATAAGCCTTGCTCCTCTACTTCCTCCCCAGCAGGTAAGAAGGCATCAATCTCTTCCTCACCTTCCGACTCCGACTCTATCCCTGAATCCCCCTCCCATTTCGGTGGTTAAGTCCTCTGTCCCAAATATGGAAATTCCCTTGGCCCTCAATTCTCTCTTGGATGCTGCCCTTGATGAGGTGCACTCCCCTGTTTCTGCCCCTCTCCCTGATTGCCTTGACCGCACCTCTCCAATGCTGCTCTGGACCCAGTCAGTCCACCTCTGGTTCATCCTACCACTACCTTGACTCCATTGTTCTTGCTAGATTTACCTGTTCTTGCTAGATTTACTTGTTCTTGCTAGAGTTATCTATGACCCATAACCCCAATTTCACTGATCCTGATCCTGATCTTAGTATACTGTTTTAATTTGTCTTTGTCCCATGTTCTCTATTTCTATTCTCTCTATTTTTGACAATGTTTATTCTTCATTTGAATATTCGTGTATTTTATGCCAACTTATATGAATTCCAGCTTCGGATATCACAGTTTTCACTGCTTTGTGTCTGTCTCCAGGAGCCAGACACAACTGGTAAGCCATGAGCACTACCTTCTTCACCTTGTCGTAATCACTGGAGTCATCAAGGGACAACGTGGAGTAGGTAATTTGGGCCTTCCCAGTCAAGACGGACTGTATCATGATGGCCCAATTCTCCTCTGGCCAATCCAAAGAGGCAGCAACTTTCTCGAAGGCTGCGAAGAACTTCGAAACCTCCTTTTCGTTGAATTTAGGGACCATCTTTATATTCCTTACCGGATCAAAACTACTTGTTAACGTTGTTTTCCTCTGACCACCTAATCGCAATACTTCTAACTCGTGTAGTCTTTCCTTCTCCCTTTCTTGCCTTTCTTTTTCCTTTTCTTCTAATTCCAACCGTTTCATTTCCATTTCCTTTTCTTTCATTTCTCGTTCTTTCTCTATTTCCTTTTCTTTCATTGCCATTTCCTTCTCTTTAATTTCCTGTTCTATTTCTAATTTCTTCCACTCTATCTCACGATTTATTTCTAAGGCTCGCATTTTGACAGAAAACTTATATTCAGTTTATCCTTGTTCAGAAAGTCCTAAACATAGTCCAGATCCTCAATGGTCACTTTCTCCGCCATTGTCACTTAAGTGGTGCACGAACACTTAACACACTGCTTCACTTGAGCACCTAACACACCGAGCACTGTACTTCGCCAATACTGCACTTAATCGCACCGAGCATCGTACTCGCCAATACTGCACTTAATCACACAGAGCACCGCACTTGCCAATATTGCACTTAATCACACTACACTGAACAGGACGTATAACATCCTAATAATTACAAACAGGGGAATTATTCACAGGAGATTGCACTACGTCACCATCCCTGTCAAACATGCTTGACAAGGGGTCGGATCCCGCTGGGGATGCAAATTATGTTACGGCCCTACTGGGACGCAACCGGGTTCTTTTCTGATGGTATTAGTTTTT
>NC_091187.1:2691025-2868525 GCF_040958095.1 Procambarus clarkii | reverse complement strand
AAATGCCATGTTATGGAATGTGGAACAGGAGAACATAGACCCCACACAACCTATACATTATGTGAGAAATCTTTAAAGAATTCTGATAAAGAAAGAGATCTAGGGGTGGTTCTAGATAGAAAACTATCACCTGAGGACCACATAAAGAATATTGTGCGAGGAGCCTATGCTACGCTTTCTAACTTTAGAATTGCGTTTAAATACATGGATGGTGATACACTAAAGAAATTGTTCATGACTTTTGTTACGCCAAAGCTAGAATATGCAGCTGTTGTATGGTGCCCAACAACAGAAGTTGGCCCATATCTTAAGAAGCACATCAACAAACTGGAAAAGGTGCAAAGACATGCTACTAAGTGGCTCCCAGAACTGAAGGGCAAGAGCTACGAGGAGACGTTAGAGGCATAAATATGCCAAAACTAAAAGACAGAAGAAAGAGGTGATATGATCACTACATACAAAATAGTAACAGGAATTGATAAAATCGACAGGGAAGATTTCCTGAGACCTGGAACTTCAAGAACAGGAGGTCATAGATTGAAACTAGCTTAACACAGATGCTGAAGAAATATAAGAAAATTCACTTTCGCAAATAGTGGTAGACGGTTGGAACAAGTTAGGTGAGAAGGTGGTGGAGGCCAAGACTGTCAGTAGTTTCAAAGCGTTATATGACAAAGAGTGCTGGGAAGACGGTCTCATCCTGTAACTACACTTAGGTAATTACACACACACACTATATATATATATATATATATGAATGAAAACTCACACCCCAGAAGTGACTCGAACCCATACTCCCAGAAGCAACGCAACTGGTAACTACAGGGCGCCTTAATCCGCTTGACCATCACGGCCGTCAAAAGGAAGTGATAGCCGAGGCTATTTGAGCCACTTCCCCGACGGCAACTCGGATGGTAATCTTGGGCATAGCATTTCACCAAATCACCTCATTCTTTGGGGCACACGTGAGGAACACAAATGCGAACAAGCCTGAATGGTCCCCAGGACTATATGCGAATGAAAACTCACACCCCAGAAGTGACTCGAACCCATACTCCCAGAAGCAACGCAACTGGTAACTACAGGGCGCCTTAATCCGCTTGACCATCACGGCCGTCAAAAGGAAGTGATAGCCGAGGCTATTTGAGCCACTTCCCCGACGGCAACTCGGATGGTAATCTTGGGCATAGCATTTCACCAAATCACCTCATTCTTTGGGGCACACGTGAGGAACACAAATGCGAACAAGCCTGAATGGTCCCCAGGACTATATGCGAATGAAAACTCCGAGTTGCCGTCGGGGAAGTGGCTCAAATAGCCTCGGCTATCACTTCCTTTTGACGGCCGTGATGGTCAAGCGGATTAAGGCGCCCTGTAGTTACCAGTTGCGTTGCTTCTGGGAGTATGGGTTCGAGTCACTTCTGGGGTGTGAGTTTTCATTCGCATATAGTCCTGGGGACCATTCAGGCTTGTTCGCATTTGTGTTCCTCACGTGTGCCCCAAAGAATGAGGTGATTTGGTGAAATGCTATGCCCAAGATTACCATCCGAGTTGCCGTCGGGGAAGTGGCTCAAATAGCCTCGGCTATCACTTCCTTTTGACGGCCGTGATGGTCAAGCGGATTAAGGCGCCCTGTAGTTACCAGTTGCGTTGCTTCTGGGAGTATGGGTTCGAGTCACTTCTGGGGTGTGAGTTTTCATTCGCATATAGTCCTGGGGACCATTCAGGCTTGTTCGCATTTGTGTTCCTCACGTGTGCCCCAAAGAATGAGGTGATTTGGTGAAATGCTATGCCCAAGATTACCATCCGAGTTGCCGTCGGGGAAGTGGCTCAAATAGCCTCGGCTATCACTTCCTTTTGACGGCCGTGATGGTCAAGCGGATTAAGGCGCCCTGTAGTTACCAGTTGCGTTGCTTCTGGGAGTATGGGTTCGAGTCACTTCTGGGGTGTGAGTTTTCATTCGCATATAGTCCTGGGGACCATTCAGGCTTGTTCGCATTTGTGTTCCTCACGTGTGCCCCAAAGAATGAGGTGATTTGGTGAAATGCTATGCCCAAGATTACCATCCGAGTTGCCGTCGGGGAAGTGGCTCAAATAGCCTCGGCTATCACTTCCTTTTGACGGCCGTGATGGTCAAGCGGATTAAGGCGCCCTGTAGTTACCAGTTGCGTTGCTTCTGGGAGTATGGGTTCGAGTCACTTCTGGGGTGTGAGTTTTCATTCGCATATAGTCCTGGGGACCATTCAGGCTTGTTCGCATTTGTGTTCCTCACGTGTGCCCCAAAGAATGAGGTGATTTGGTGAAATGCTATGCCCAAGATTACCATCCGAGTTGCCGTCGGGGAAGTGGCTCAAATAGCCTCGGCTATCACTTCCTTTTGACGGCCGTGATGGTCAAGCGGATTAAGGCGCCCTGTAGTTACCAGTTGCGTTGCTTCTGGGAGTATGGGTTCGAGTCACTTCTGGGGTGTGAGTTTTCATTCGCATATAGTCCTGGGGACCATTCAGGCTTGTTCGCATTTGTGTTCCTCACGTGTGCCCCAAAGAATGAGGTGATTTGGTGAAATGCTATGCCCAAGATTACCATCCGAGTTGCCGTCGGGGAAGTGGCTCAAATAGCCTCGGCTATCACTTCCTTTTGACGGCCGTGATGGTCAAGCGGATTAAGGCGCCCTGTAGTTACCAGTTGCGTTGCTTCTGGGAGTATGGGTTCGAGTCACTTCTGGGGTGTGAGTTTTCATTCGCATATAGTCCTGGGGACCATTCAGGCTTGTTCGCATTTGTGTTCCTCACGTGTGCCCCAAAGAATGAGGTGATTTGGTGAAATGCTATGCCCAAGATTACCATCCGAGTTGCCGTCGGGGAAGTGGCTCAAATAGCCTCGGCTATCACTTCCTTTTGACGGCCGTGATGGTCAAGCGGATTAAGGCGCCCTGTAGTTACCAGTTGCGTTGCTTCTGGGAGTATGGGTTCGAGTCACTTCTGGGGTGTGAGTTTTCATTCGCATATAGTCCTGGGGACCATTCAGGCTTGTTCGCATTTGTGTTCCTCACGTGTGCCCCAAAGAATGAGGTGATTTGGTGAAATGCTATGCCCAAGATTACCATCCGAGTTGCCGTCGGGGAAGTGGCTCAAATAGCCTCGGCTATCACTTCCTTTTGACGGCCGTGATGGTCAAGCGGATTAAGGCGCCCTGTAGTTACCAGTTGCGTTGCTTCTGGGAGTATGGGTTCGAGTCACTTCTGGGGTGTGAGTTTTCATTCGCATATAGTCCTGGGGACCATTCAGGCTTGTTCGCATTTGTGTTCCTCACGTGTGCCCCAAAGAATGAGGTGATTTGGTGAAATGCTATGCCCAAGATTACCATCCGAGTTGCCGTCGGGGAAGTGGCTCAAATAGCCTCGGCTATCACTTCCTTTTGACGGCCGTGATGGTCAAGCGGATTAAGGCGCCCTGTAGTTACCAGTTGCGTTGCTTCTGGGAGTATGGGTTCGAGTCACTTCTGGGGTGTGAGTTTTCATTCGCATATAGTCCTGGGGACCATTCAGGCTTGTTCGCATTTGTGTTCCTCACGTGTGCCCCAAAGAATGAGGTGATTTGGTGAAATGCTATGCCCAAGATTACCATCCGAGTTGCCGTCGGGGAAGTGGCTCAAATAGCCTCGGCTATCACTTCCTTTTGACGGCCGTGATGGTCAAGCGGATTAAGGCGCCCTGTAGTTACCAGTTGCGTTGCTTCTGGGAGTATGGGTTCGAGTCACTTCTGGGGTGTGAGTTTTCATTCGCATATAGTCCTGGGGACCATTCAGGCTTGTTCGCATTTGTGTTCCTCACGTGTGCCCCAAAGAATGAGGTGATTTGGTGAAATGCTATGCCCAAGATTACCATCCGAGTTGCCGTCGGGGAAGTGGCTCAAATAGCCTCGGCTATCACTTCCTTTTGACGGCCGTGATGGTCAAGCGGATTAAGGCGCCCTGTAGTTACCAGTTGCGTTGCTTCTGGGAGTATGGGTTCGAGTCACTTCTGGGGTGTGAGTTTTCATTCGCATATAGTCCTGGGGACCATTCAGGCTTGTTCGCATTTGTGTTCCTCACGTGTGCCCCAAAGAATGAGGTGATTTGGTGAAATGCTATGCCCAAGATTACCATCCGAGTTGCCGTCGGGGAAGTGGCTCAAATAGCCTCGGCTATCACTTCCTTTTGACGGCCGTGATGGTCAAGCGGATTAAGGCGCCCTGTAGTTACCAGTTGCGTTGCTTCTGGGAGTATGGGTTCGAGTCACTTCTGGGGTGTGAGTTTTCATTCGCATATAGTCCTGGGGACTATTCAGGCTTGTTCGCATTTGTGTTCCTCACGTGTGCCCCAAAGAATGAGGTGATTTGGTGAAATGCTATGCCCAAGATTACCATCCGAGTTGCCGTCGGGGAAGTGGCTCAAATAGCCTCGGCTATCACTTCCTTTTGACGGCCGTGATGGTCAAGCGGATTAAGGCGCCCTGTAGTTACCAGTTGCGTTGCTTCTGGGAGTATGGGTTCGAGTCACTTCTGGGGTGTGAGTTTTCATTCGCATATAGTCCTGGGGACCATTCAGGCTTGTTCGCATTTGTGTTCCTCACGTGTGCCCCAAAGAATGAGGTGATTTGGTGAAATGCTATGCCCAAGATTACCATCCGAGTTGCCGTCGGGGAAGTGGCTCAAATAGCCTCGGCTATCACTTCCTTTTGACGGCCGTGATGGTCAAGCGGATTAAGGCGCCCTGTAGTTACCAGTTGCGTTGCTTCTGGGAGTATGGGTTCGAGTCACTTCTGGGGTGTGAGTTTTCATTCGCATATAGTCCTGGGGACCATTCAGGCTTGTTCGCATATATATATATATATATATATATATATATATATATATATATATATATATATATATATATATATATATACATATATATATATATATATATATATATATATATATATATATATATATATATATATATATATATATACATATATATATATATATATATATATATATATATATATATATATATATATATATATATATATATATATATATATATATATATATATATATATATATATATATATATGTCGTACCTAGTAGCCAGAACGCACTTCTCAGCCTACTATTCAAGGCCCGATTTGCCTAATAAGCCAAGTTTTCCTTAATTAATATATTTTCTCTAATTTTTTTCTTATGAAATGATAAAGCTACCCATTTCATTATGTATGAGGTCATTTTTTTTTTATTGGAGTTAAAATTAACGTAGATATATGACCGAACCTAACCAACCCTACCTAACCTAACCTAACCTATCTTTATAGGTTAGGTTAGGTTAGGTGGCCGAAAAAGTTAGGTTAGGTTAGGTTAGGTAGGTTAGGTAGTCGAAAAACAATTAATTCATGAAAACTTGGCTTATTAGGCAAATCGGGCCTTGAATAGTAGGCAGAGAAGTGCGTTCTGGCTACTAGGTACGACATATATATATATATATATATATATATATATATATATATATATATATATATATATATATATATATATATATATATATATATATATATTCAAAATTCGTCAGTGTACTACATTTTTGTTGTTGCTTTTAGGTGATGCTTTTAACCAGTGTACGTGGGTCTGATTGTGCAACCACGGTTCGAAGAATAATGAAGATATGAACAAACGGCCTGTGGTCACTGTACAGTCTGGAAGGGCAAAAGAAGAAATTGGCATTTCTACAAAAACAAGAACTATATAATGTTATTTTAAGTAAGTAACCAAAAAATTAAATAATTTTTTTAAAGTTTAAAATTCACTTAAAAATTTAAATTTTAAGTTAAAAAATTTTAACCATAAAACTTAATATTTTTCATATTTGGAACCATTCCATAATATTTTCCCAAGCATAAATGATTATATTTCTATCACTTGCTCTTAAGATTGTTTCATTTGATAGAGGTTGGGCATAATTGTTCTCTACTGCTAATAGAACTGACTGACTTAGCTATAGGAAAATGTAAACTTAAGTGGTTTATCCATTACAGTATTTTGCAGTTTATTTCATGATCCTGTGCTTAATACTTGCATAAATAGTAGATTACAAAATGCATTTTTATATCATTAGTATTGAATAATAATAATGCAAATAATTGACTTATAAATGATGTACAATTAATTGGTAGGTGATATTATATTATTAATATTTTTTCATTCTTGCAAAGCCTTAACAAAGCCATTAACATGTTAATATAAACTTGATCACCTTCCACTTATTTTCTCATGTGCTACCTACATGTACAAAACCTTATTCCTAAATGCATATTTTGTTCTGAAACTTGTCCTTTATATGTTGTGTATCACCATCTCTGGAGAGTTTTATCTGATTGATGTATAAATTACTTTTAATTTTACAGAATATTATTGTTATACTGAATTTATTATTATATAAATAACTTAATTTTACAGAATCATCTATCAACGCACATCCACAAGTTGAGGAGGAGGATGTGACCTTCCAGATTTCTGAAGTACTGAAACATGCACCAAACAGGCCTGGTGGATCTAGGTACAAGGTAAAATAATTAAAAAAAATTTTTTACGAATTGTCCGATATATATATATATAAATAATATATATATATATATATATATATATATATATATATATATATAAATATATATATAATGTGTCGTACCTAGTAGCCAGAACGCACATCTCAGCCTACTATGCAAGGCCCGATTTGCCTAATAAGCCAAGTTTTCATGAATTAATGTTTTTTCGACTACCTAACCTAACATTTTCAGCTACCTAACCTAACCTATAAAGATAGGTTAGGTTCGGTCATATATCTATATTAATTTTAAATCCAATAAAAAAGAATTGACCTCATACATAATGAAATGAATAGCTTTATCATTTCATAAGAAAAAAAATAGAGAAAATATATTAATTCATGAAAACTTGGCTTATTAGGCAAATCGGGCCTTGCATAGTAGGCTGAAAAGTGCGTTCTGGCTACTAGGTACGACATATATATATATACAGTATATATATATATATATATATATATATATATATATATATATATATATATATATATATATATATATATATATATATATATATATATATATATATATATATATATATGTATGCCATATACATATATATGCTATGTTGTATGCTACAACTTGGCTGATAATAAAGCCATTCACAACTGCAGGCCTAATAAAAAAAGGAGGTGGCATAGCAATATCTTACAAAGATACCTTCATCTGCAATAGTCTCATTAGTAATAGAGACGACTATTGTGAATATACCTTTGCCAAGTTCTCCAGTAAATCCCTTAAATCCTCCTTGACTATAAGTGCCATCTATAGATTTCCCAATACCAACATAGCTTCATTCTCAGATAACGTAAGGAATCTTATCATAAATAACAATCTCAACAAAAATCAAACCAACTTAGTGGTTTGTAATGGTGAACAAAACATGCAGATACTGTACTTATATATAACCTGTGAATAGAGTGTAATAACAGCAAAACTATTTGTTTATTGTTTTATGACCATAATAATTGAATCACTAATATGATTCACTAATATATAATCCTAATAATAATCACTAATATATAATCCATTGAGCATGCTGCATCTCTTTCAGTCTCTTTGCAATTTGAACAAGAGGGTTTTTAATTGATCGAACCATATTCTTAAAGTAAAGTAAATGAGATGTATTCCATATTTTGCAAAATATACGATGAAGGCACACAAACATTCATACCAAAACTGAAGGGCAGGATTTATGAGGAGACATTTGAGGCATTAAATATTCCAAAACTAGAAGACAGAAGGAAAAGAGGAGATATGATCACTACGTACAAAACAGTAACAGGAATTGATAAACTTGATAGGGAAGATTTCCCGAGACCTGGAATTTCAAGAACAAGAGGTTATAGATTTAAACGAACTAAACAAAGATGCCGAAGAAATGTAAGACAATTCACTTTTGCAAACAGAATGGTAAACGGTTGGAACAAGTTAGGTGAGAAGGTGGTGGAGGCCAAAACCGTCAAAAGTTTCAAAGCATTATATGACAAAGAGTGCTGGGAAAATGGGACACCACGAGTGTAGCTCTCCATCCATCTGATTGATAACCCAAATGAATTTTTCATGGATATGATACCAACATCAAATCATAAATCAGATGTGATCCTATCCCCACTGGATTTTGAAGAAGCCATAGACAGTATGCCTATGCACTCTGCACCAGGCCCTGACTCTTGGAACTCTATATTCATCAAGAACTGTAAAAAACGTTATCGCAGGCCCTTCACATTCTTTGGAGACAAAGCCAAGATACTGGCATTATCCCTGACATACCAAAAACAGCAGAGATAGCACCGCCCCATAAAGGAGGAAATAAGGCAGAGGCAAAAAACTACAGACCGATAGCACTAACATCGCACATCATAAAAATCTTTGAGAGAATGCTAAGAAGTAAGATCACAAAATACATGGAATCCCAGCATCTCCATAACCCCAGACAACATTCAGAACAGGGCGCTCTTGCCTATCACAGTTGCTGGACCACTCTGACATGGCACTAGATGCCATGGAAGACAAACAAAACGCTTTGACAAAAAAAAGCCTTTGACAAATGTGACCATTGTGTTATTGCACATAAAATGCGTTCAAAAGGAATTACCGGAAAAATAGGCAGATGGATATACAACTTCCTGACTAATAGAACCCAATGTGTAGTAGTCAACAAAATAAAATCTGGACCATCAACCGTAAAGAGCTCAGTCCCCAAGGGTACTGTGCTTGCTCCAATACTTTTTCTCATCCTCATATCGGACATAGACAAGGACACAACCTATAGTACTTGATCATCCTTTGCAGATGACACTAGAATCTTCACGAGAGTAGGCAACATAGAGGACACGGCAAACCTCCAATCAGATGTAAATCAGGTCTTTCTATGGGCTACAGAAAATAACATGGTGATTAACGAACATAAGTTTCAGCTCATGCGCTACGGAAAAAATGAAAATATAAAAACGGAAACCACTTACAAAACTCAGTCAAATCATAACATTGAACGGAAAAGCAACGTAAAGGATTTGGGTGTACTGATGTCAGAAGGCCTTACATTTAAAGAACACAATAAAGTAGCCGTCACAACTGCAAGAAAAATGACAGGATAGATAACAAGAACTTTTCACACTAGAGATGCTATACCGATGATTATAGTTTTCAAGACGCTAGTGCTCTCTAGAGTGGAATACTGCTGCATAATGAAAGCCCCTTTCAAAGCTGGAGAAATTACTGACCTATACTTATGCATTTATCTTCGGTTTAACACAACAGGCACCAGACACACGCTAGGCATCATACACACTAGGATAAAACAAACATTAGGCCAGAAGTCAGAAAAGAATTCAAAGAATTTTACTGGAAAGGCTTGCTGTTAGGAAAGGAAGTAATTGAGATGAATTAATGCACAGTATGTCAATTTTGTGAAATATATGATAAAGGAACAAAAACATTTATACCAAAACAAAGATGCAGAACTAGGAAACAGGATTTGTTCAACTGAAATTTCAAGACGGACAGAGACCAAAAGACACAAAAATGGAATCAATATACGAAGAGGCCAAACCCCCAAACATACCAGTAATACAAAGAGAAACAACTACACGGCAGTGAGGAGAGAGGCAGAAAGAAATTTTGAAAAAAAGGAACAAACAAATGTAAAGTAGAACAAATCATATTCTATAAATACAGCAACAACCAATTGCAGGTAAAGGATAATATTCAGAGCTTTTAAATGCATGGATGGCGAAATACTCAAGAAATTGTTCACGACTTTTATTAGACCAAAGTTGGAATATGCAGCGGTTGTATGGTGCCCATATCTTAAGAAGCACATAAACAAACTGGAAAAGGTGCAAAGACATGCTACTAAGTGGCTCCCAGAACTGAAGGACAAGAACTATGAGGAGAGGTTAGAGGCATTAAATATACCAAATATACTACACAAATATATATACTACACATGCACAATAAACTACCCTACACAGGCTGAGTATGGTGTGTACAATAAATTATTAGCTAAAAGATAAGACTGAGTTTGTATAAATGGGGGTTAAGTCAGAGTGGGAAAATGTAAGTGGAGTGCCTAAAAACCCTGTCCTGGGACCTCTGTAATTCATAATATATACAAATAATTTAGACTCAGGTTTGATCAGCAATATTTGAAAATTTCCAGATGATACAAAAGGGATTTTTTTCTGGATTCAGGATTATTTTTTTATGGCTGAAAACAGGTTTTCAGCAATAAAAGAAATACAGTATTGCTGGAACAACCGTCGACATCTTCAAGAGAAAACCTGAACATCTTCAAGAAGTGAAGATGACCTTGAGAAGAAGTATAGGTTGGGAGAAGTATAGGTTAGGAATTGTCTCCAAAGAATTCTCAAAGAATTACTCGTTATTGCTATCCAAGATAATTAGACGAGCCAAAACTAAATACTACGAAGATTAATTTACCCAAATAAAGAGTACCTTACCTAAAAATATGTATGTACCTTACGTAAATAAACATTTGATTTTGAAGTGCCGGACAAACAAGGCTGTGGTGGATATGTGGGCCTGAGGGGCCTGTCCAAGCAACAGCCTGTTGGACCAAGCTCTCACATGTCAAGCCTGGCCTTGGAAGGGCTTGGTGAGTAGAACAACTACCAGAACCCTATAATGGCATGTATCAAGGTGTCCAGGCAGTGAGCACCACATAATGCAGTGCAGTCCTGTAAGAATAAGCACAGTAAGTATGGGCATGGAGGGGGTGCAGCAGTGGCTTGTGAAGGGCTGGAGAGTAAATGGACATGTCCAGGGGTAAAAAGCATTACGGTAACAGAACATAGCCCATAAAAATAGTAATGACTGTGAATGAATAATTATATGAATGCAATAATACTTCATATCTCAATAGGAATACTAAGCAGGGTGCAAGACAAGGTACTGGTGGTGATAGTGGTTGGTACAAGTCCTCACATCCCCACAGACACCAGTAACAGCTCTCACCTCCCAACACAGTACACTTGTAGCGAGTTAATCTTATACTCGCTTCATTATCTTATAGCATAACTAATTAACACTAATTACAGAAGCTACACAGGTGATACTTTGGTGTGAGTTGAGCGCACTGAGCGTCGGTATCGCTACACCCTTGTTCCTTAACAACCCTTTGGACCTTTATTACAGAAAAATAGAATCAATTAATATAATAAAATATAAAATATAAGTGCTTACTTACGATAATACTATCGGTGGAACACAAAATCTTCTTCTTCTTGATAGTAGGTGCAGTTTGCATGAAGGGTTAGTCCTCGCCATGACTGAACTGACGACAAAATGGCCGCTGTGTTGATATGGCGTCAGATGACGCTGTGACGTCACAGGTGAGGGACGCTTTGCGCATTACTCCCTCGTACTTAAAAAGTACTACAGGTACTTTTTGGTTTTATTTTTGAATATGGCAGAAGTTGGACAGCTTTTCAAATCATTATAAGGGAGTGAGTTCCATAGACTAGGTCCCTTTATTTACATAGAGTGTTTACATAGATTAAGTTTGACTCTGGGGATATCAAAGAGATATTTATGTCTGGTGGGGACGTGGCCATGTGTTCTATTACATCTGTCCAGGAAGAGTTTCAGAACAGGGTTTGCAGTTAGAAAAAGGGCTTTATAAACGTAATTTACACAGGAGAATGTATGGAGCGAATTTGTTTAGCATGTTTAAGGATTTGAACAAGGGAGCTGTGTGTTGTCTGAAGGTAGAGTTAGTTATTGTCCTGATAGCAGATTTTTACTGGATGATGATGGGCTTGAGGTAGTTTGCAGAGGTTGAACCCCAAGCACAAATACCATAAGGATGATAGGGATAGATAAGTGCATAATAGAGTGAGAGGAGAGCAGAGTAGGGTACATAATATCTGATCTTAAACAGTATACCAACTGTTTTAGAAACCTTTTTAGTTATGTGTTGTATATGGGTGCGGAAGTTGAGTCTCTTGTCTAAGTATAGGCTAAGAAACTTTCCATCATTTTTATTGCTAATGTTTACATTATCTATCTGAAGCTGAATTGCATTTGTTGATTTGTTTCCAAATAAGATATAGTAGGTCTTTTCTATGTTTTGTGTGAGGTTTGTTGGTTGACATCCACAAGTAGACTTTTTTTAATTAATTGTTTACAACATTATTTAACAGGAGTGGGTTGGGGTCAGAGTAGATGAGTAGTATCATCAGCCAACAATATAGGTTTAAGTATGTTAGAGACATTAGGGAGATCATTGATGTATATAAGAAACAGGAGGGTCCTAGGATGCTGCTCTGTGGCACCTTTACGGTAATTAAGTGGTAGAGTGGGAGAGGTTATATCATTGATGGCTTCATATTGGTGTCTGTTACTAAGATAGGATCGGATATAGTTTAGGGCAAGGCCACGGATTCCATAATGGTGGAATTTAAGTAAGAGGTAGTTATGGTTAACAGTATCAAAGGCCTTTCTCAGGCCGATGAAGAGTTCAATTGGAAACTCACTTTTGTCAAGGGCTGAGAAGATTAAGTCAAGCAGACTAACAATAGCATCATTGGTACTCTTTTGGGAGCGGAAGCCAAACTGACAGGGACTTAGTATATTGAATTTTACAAGATTGGAGTAGAGCTGTTTGTAAAAAAAAAAAAAATAATTTTGATAATATAGGTAGATTCGATATGGGTCTGTAATTATTTATGTCTGCCGTGTTACCTCCTTTATGAACTGGCGTTACTCTTGCTTTTTTAAGGATATCAGGGAAGGTATGACACTCTAGGGATTTGTTGAACAGCAGTGCTATGGATGGTGCAAGGGCATGGGAGGCACGCCTGTGTACCATCGATGGTATTTCACTAATGTTCCCAGCTTTGGTTTTTAGCGAGTGAATGATGGACACAACATCTGTAGGGCTGACCGGAGAGAGGAGAAGAGAGTTTGGATAGCTGCGTGAAAGATATGTGGTAACATATGTCTGAGTCTCTGGGATTTTTCGGGCAAGGTGAGCACCAAACGATGAAAAGAAGCTATTAAATTCAGTTGCTGTTTCAAGATCTGTTGCAGGTGTATAACCATCCTTGGAGATTTTTATCTTATTATGTAAATGTTGTTTAGCTCCTAGGATGGTAGAGATGGCTCTCCATGTGCTTTTTATGTTGCCTTTTGCTTCTTTGAATCTATTCTCGTAATAGGAACGCTTTGCTCTTATTATACTGGTAAGCACTGATGAGTACCTCTTAACTACTTCTTTTCCAACTAGGCCAATCCTAAGTTTTTTTTCATATTCATATTTCTTGTCGATTGCTTTAAGTATGCCATTAGTGAGCCAGGGATTATTTAACCTTTTTGCCAGTTACTTGCTTGGTGAGGAGAGGACAATAAGTATTGTAAAGGCTTTAAATTTTGGAAAGAGGCTAGTTAACGAATTATTATCCTGTGTATTGATAAATTTAGATTCCCAGTTTACATTGTGGAGGGCATTTGTGAGATTGCCTATTGCCGCTTCACATTGTAACCTAAAGGTAATTTTCTTGTTACCTGGTGGTGTTATGGCCATGTTCGCTACAAGGAAGGTAGGATAGTGGTCAGTTGTTCTGTCAGTGATTATACTTGATGTAAGAGGAGCTGTTATGTTGGTCCATCAGTGATCCAGGGTAGTCGCAGATGTTTGAGTGACTCGGGTGGGCCTGGTGATTGCAGGGATGAGCATACAGGAATTCATGCTGTTGAGGAAACAGTCTACTTGAGGGTTATTTTGTAGCCCTAGGTCAATATTGAAATCACCTCTGAGAACTATGTGATTTTTGTTGAGATTATTGTTTATGATAAGGTTCCTCAAGTTGTTATTGTATTTGTGTCTAGCTTCAGACACAAGCATGTTACAGTTATGTCTTAAAGAGTTGAGAGCAATTAAGGATGATAAAGAGTCACTTACAACTAATGTATCAAGTTTGGATACTTGTACACATTTCAGTGCAAGGAGCAAGGCAAATAGTTCAGTCTGAAGGGTAGAGGCCCAGTTGTTTATACGGACTCCCCACTCAAAATATAAGTCATATCCTATTGCCAGGACAACTGCACTTCCAGCTGCACCCGTTGGGCGCTGTAGGAAACCTTCAGTGTATATGATTTGAGAGAGAGAATGCTCTGTGGACAGAGCATCAATATGGCTTAAGACGTTGAGCTTTGCCTCAAGACAAAGCTGGGACTGATCTCTAATTTGCTCCTTTGATGGAAAGGGAGGGATTAAAATTGAAAAGGGTGTAATTTCCTACAGTGCAGGAAAGTGCTATTGTTGTCTCTCTTGGTACAAATTATAAATCTGATACTTTCTGAGTTCAGTTCCAATTTTATTTATCTATTTGAAACAATGTTTACATTCAATAAAGAAATTCTGGAGGGCTTCTGTGCAACGGTTAGGATGAGCTAGCCTAAGCATTTTTATACCAATTTGACAGTTATTTTCAGTAACACGATAAACAACGCTCGGAATATTAAGTTCCTTTCTCATATTAAGTATCTTTGTGGTACGAAGGGCACCCAAGGATTATCCTCAAGGCTTCGTTCTGCAATTTTTCAAGCCCTCCAAGCTTTCTTTCAGGATGCCTTAAAGTTAGTTTAGTTCATTTATTATGCACCCCATACCCATCTTGTGGGCGGTAGTGGAAAGGGTTGCAGAGGCACATAATGGGCTCAGGGACTGAACCCAACAATTCATTTAGCTAAGCAAGTTACAATCTTGATGAGCTAGTTACAAAATTCAGTATAAGTCGTCCACATCAACAATAGGTTCGAGATCGATCACAAGTACAGTTTCTAAATTAAGCAACTGACATATGTGGAGAGCTAGTGTCACAATTGATATGTTTGTCCTGCACACCGCTCCCCATCCAGTGGGCAGCGGTGGATAGGTTACAATCACTTAGTTACTACTTACAGTTAGCAAACTGGGGATATTTGGCTAAAATTTCTGGTACCAGATCATTTTGAATGAAATATTGACACATCGTTGGTACATTGGTTATAGAATTGTCTCTGAATTCACTATCACATAGTGACGAAGGGGTGTGCAAATAATTTTGTTGACAGTTAACATTTGGTCAGGTCTACATCGGCAGATAATGAGAATTCCCAGAAATACTTGTAACCGAGTCTAAGCCGAGCAGTAGTAACATCTAGAAGTCTGCTGATTTTATTGGATGAACCATAGATGTGTGGCTCCTTTTGCATAATAGTATTGAACGAAAGTTAATCTCCCCAAACACTTTCGCGTTTTGGGCAAGTTACCCCTCCACTCTCTCCATTTTTGTTTGGACATTCCCTGGTAGTGCGCGGAAATACTGAAAAGTGTATACTCTTTTCAACTTTGTCACCTTAATTCTCGTCCTATGTCTTTCATTTTGGTATCAATGCGTTCGCAATAGAATTCCCAACAGAACTATGTGCATATAATGTCAAAGACAGCAGCGCGCTCCACCCGCCGACAAGATGAATGTAGGCCAAGGGTACCAGAAAAAGAAAGCTGAGCCACCCTCAGGCAACTCTCATTACATTAGAGAGCGTGATAATACTGAAAAGTGTATACCCTTTTCAACTTTGTTACCTCAATTCTCATCCTAGTTTTTTCAATTTGGCATCAATGTGTTCGCAATAGAATTCTCTACAGGACTAAAGGCATATAAACTCCAAAAGCCCGGCTTACCATCCACAACAAACAGAGTAAGCGAGAGTGTGTTACCAGGGAGCGCACAAGAGCGATAAAATGTATACACTCTTTTCATTTTGGTCACCCCAATTTTCATCCTAGGTCTTTCATTTTGGTATCAATGTGTTAGCAATAGAATTATCTACAGGTTTAAATGCATATAAACTCCAAAAGCAAGGTGTACCATCCGCACAAAACAGAGAAAGTGAGAGAAAGTAACCCGGGAGCACTCTAGTGCAATGTAATGTGAACACTCTTTTCACTTTGGTTACCTCAATTCTCGTCATATGTCTTTCATTTTGGTATCAATGTGTTCGCAATTGTATCTGCTGGCATTTTACCCTTTGCTTGGATCTGAAGGGTTTTAGGCTCACCACGATGCAATCTGATAGTACCACAGGTGTATATACCTATCTTCAAGCAGCAATTCACTCATTCAAACCGACTTATAATAGTTATCCATATATAAATGGTAATCTTTGTTCTACCTGTTAACCTGTCATATGAAGAAAGATTGTCAAAGCTTATATTACATTCTCTAGAAAAGCAAAGAATTAGGAGTGACATATGGTAGAGGTGCACAATGGGATGAATGGACATAACAAAGGGGACATTAATGGGGTATTAAAAGTAGCAACACAAGACAGAACTCGAAACAAAGTGTAAAAATTGGAAAAATTTAGATTTAGGAAAGAACTGCATGAGTAAATACACTGGGTTTGTACCTTAAGGTTCATGTATGCAATATTACAGAGTTCCAGTTAACTCCCATGCATGCAATTACTTTATGTTATGTTTATGTTTTTTATGTTAAAATGTTTTTGTTGATTTGTTTGTATATTTTCATAAGTAAAGCATGCTTACCGTCTTATTCCAAGTTTTATGATAACTTTACAAGGTTTAAAACATAAAGTTCAATATATATTCTGGTTTTCACACAGGAATTATACGTTAATATAACATCATAATAACGTAATGATGTCGTGTAAATAACGTTATACTGACGTCATATAAATGTTATATTTATGTTATAAGAACGTAAATTGGATAGCTTTACAGAAAGTAAACAAAAAAAACTAAATGTTGACTGAAAATTATTTATTCTTAAATATAAAGCATGAAAACATTATAATACCATAGCATTCACTATTATTTTTAAATTTTTACATAAATCTTAAAAAACTGTGTCTCAAGAATATATGTTTTTAGTTATATCCTTTGGTTTTAAGAACATCAGATATACGTATTTATGTCAAAAGTTACAGTATTACCTTTGTGGAACCATTTAAAAACGTCCACAAACGTTCTGTGTTTGCTGGGAGGGGATCAGGACTGGAGTAAATGAAGGTTGTGTCGTCAGCAAATAGAATTGGTTTGAGGTGTTGGGAGGCATTTGGAAGGTCATTAATGTAGATGAGAAAGAGGAGAGGGCCAAGTATGCTGCCCTGGGGAACACCAATGTTGATGGGTAGGGTGGGAGAAATTGTATTATTCACAGAAACATATTGGAGCCTGTCAGTAAGGTAGGATTTGAGGTATTGTAGGGAGTGTCCTCTGACTCCATAATGATGTAATTTAAGAAGAAGGTTTTGGTGGTTGACAGTATCAAAAGCTTTACGCAGGTCCACAAATAACCCAACAGGGAACTCATTTTTATCAAGAGCTGTATGAATCGAGTTAATCATACTAATAAGTGCATCGTTAGTGCTTTTTTTGGGTCTGAAGCCATATTGGCAAGGGCTAAGTATATTGAGTTTGGCTAGATATGAGTAAAGCTGCTTATAGATTAGTTTTTCAAAATTTTTTGACAAGTTTGGCAGGATTGATATAGGTCTGTAGTTGTTAACATCTGTGAGATCACCACATTTGTGGACAGGCGTTACTCTCGCTTTTTTTTAGAATATCTGGAAAGGTTTGGAGTTCAAGTGACTTGTTGAAGAGCAAAGCAATAGCAGGGGCTAAAGATCTGGAGGCTTTTTTGTAAATTAAAGTTGGTATCTCCTCAAGGGCACCAGACTTGGTTTTAAGGGAAAGGATTATCTCATTGACGTCAGTGGAATTAATAGGCTTTAGGTACAGAGACTGTGGATAGTTACCTGTAAGATAGTCCTTAATGTCAGTACTGGAAGATGGAATATCATTTGCAGGGGATGAACCAATGGAAGAGAAGAACCTATTGAACTCAATAGCAGAATCAGAGGCTGAAAGCTGACCATCGTTATTAGACAGGAGAGTCGGTTTGTTATTGAAAGACTTCTTTGTTCCCAATATTTGTGAAATTTTTCTCCAAGTTTTTTTAATGTTGCTCTTTAGTTGGGTAAATTTATCTTCATAGTATTTAGTTTTGGCTCATCTAATTATCTTAGATAGCAATAATGAGTAATTCTTTGAGAATTCTTTGGAGACAATTCCTAACCTATACTTCTTCTCAAGGTCATGTTTTTTATTAATAGATTTAAGTATTCCCTTTGTAAGCCAGGGATTGTTAAGCCTTTTGGTTGTGACTTGTTTTGTAAGCATAGGACAGTGGGTATTATAAAGGCTAAGAGTTTTTTGGAGAAAAGATTGCACTGCTAGGTTGATGTCCTCTATGTTACCTAACTCGGACTCCCAGTTGACATTATCAGCAGCAGTTATAAAATTGTCTATAGCAGTTTCATTGTGCAGTCTAAAACGTATCTCTCTTGACTCAAGAGGTGGTTTGCTAATGTTAGTTAAGAGAAATGTGGGGTAATGGTCTGTAGTGCTATCGGTGATTATACCTGAAGTAAGCGGAGAGGTTATGTTTGTCCAGATGTGATCTAGAGTCGTGGCAGTGCTATCAGTGATTCTAGTAGGTCTAGTGATTAAGGGTATGAGGAAGCAGGAATTCATACAGTTGAGGAAGCTAACAGCAGTAGGGTGTTCTGGCTCGCAGAGGTCAATATTAAAGTCCCCTGCGATAATTAGGTGGTTTTTGTTCAGTCTGTTATCAAGTATTAGATTTCTAAGGTTTGAGTTGAATTCGGACACATCAGTGTTAGGAATTCTATAAACTGCACCCACAGACAGGACAGACTCGGCACCCTTGACTCTGAAGCTGGCGAAGATATACTCCCCATAGCAGTCTCTAGTTCTAATTTCTTTTAAGCATGTTAGTTCTTGGTGGTAGTAAAGAGTAGTGCCACCACCTATCTGAAGTTGACGACAGTTGTGAATTGCTGAGTAGTTGGGCATGTTAAAGAGTTGAGTAGTATCCTCTTTCAACCATGTTTCAGTAAGTATAATAAAAGAGAATTTGTTGTCAATAAGTTCAATCAAGGCACTAACATCATCGAAGTGTTTACCTAGGGATCTAACGTTCAAATTGATTACAGAGATATTGTGATTATGAGTTAATACATTGTTTACATCTTGTGCTGCAAAATATCTGCAATTTAGATCATTAAAGTGATTATTGTCATAGATAGTGGATAAGAGGTTAAGTACTGGGTCTATACTTGTCTGCATAAAAAAAGCTGATTGCAGGAAAAACAAGGAAAGAAAGGCAAATTACAAGGTAGAAATAAGCTATAAAATAGGGAAAAAAAATGTACACAATACTGTACAAAACAAACACAAAAGGGGCTTACAGGGGTACAATGGAGTAAGGGAGTATGGTTAGGCTAGGCAACCTAGGTAATAAATGAGATTAAAGAAAAAACATATAAACATGGACTATACAAAACACAAGATATAGAAATACAAAACAAAAATATAAACAAGACTAAGCAATACAAAAACAAATTGAGCAAAAATGAAAAATGAGGTAGATTGCTTACAAGTACTCTCAGGTACACTGTAAGTAACAATTTGCAATTTGAGATGCAGGCAAAGCCAGGGGTACAATGGAGTAAGGGAGCATGGCGAGGCTAGGCAACCTAGGTACCCAGCAAACATTTTCATGTTTTTAAAACATCCTAAAAACGACATTTCATTGTTTTCAGCACGTTTATAATTACGTTTAGAAAAGGTTTTTTGAGAATTTTTATATACAACCTTAGAACGTAAATAATTAACATTTCTAAAAACTTTTTTATAATCTTTTAATTACCTACATTAAAACGTTTAGGGTAAATTAGGGTATAATAATTTTGTAATTCATATCTGAAATAGAAAGGGAGAGAAAGAAAGAAGACATATCTGAGAAAGAAATGGACATCCTATATATGTATGTGTAAATTACAAATAAATAGGGTACAAAAAGAGAATTAAAATATTATATTTATTTAATTAAGAATGAGTAATACAACAAAATATATGTAATAGCTCGAAATATATAGACTATATCTATAACAGAATATAAAAGTAAAAATTTAAAAATCTATAAAAATCTATATATGCAATATGTGAACACAATAGATTTTGTGATCAAGCAGCCTGTGATTCATGTCATGCAGAGATCAGTCTGACGTTACAAGCAGTTATTGTTACTTAAAACTAAAACAAGTAAAATTTTCCGAGTATACATATAACACTATAGTTTTTCTATGACTAATAATAAAAATCTATTAATCAAAAGTTTAGGACTAATTAACTAAAAATAAAAATCTACAAGTGAATGTAAACACAGTCAAGTATAATATTCATGTAGAAAGAGAAAGAAAAAGAGAGAGAGAAGGAAAGAAAGAGAAAGAAAGAAAGGGAGAAAGAGAGAGAGAGAGAAAGAAAAGAAAAAAGTCATGTATAATATTCATATTAGCACCATGCAATATAACTTAGATTAAGTAAAAATCTCAGACATTTTTAAATCAAATGAAATATGAGAGCCAGAGAGAGAGCGCCACAGAGCCAGAGAAAGAGAGAGCCAGAGAGCGAGAGAGTGTCAGAGCCAGAGAGCGAGAGAGAGTCAGAGCCAGAGAGAGAGAGAGCCAGAGCCAGAGAGAGAGAGAGCCAGAGAGAGAGAGAGAGCCAGAGCCAGAGAGAGAGAGCCAGAGCCAGAGAGAGAGAGCCAGAGCCAGAGAGAGAGAGAGAGCCAGAGCCAGAGAGAGAGAGAGAGCCAGAGCCAGAGAGAGCCAGAGCCAGAGAGAGAGCCAGAGCCAGAGAGAGAGAGAGAGAGAGCCAGAGAGCCAGAGAGAGTGAGAGAGAGAGCCAGAGAGAGAGCAAGATAGCCAGAGAGAGAGAGAGAGCCAGAGAGAGAGAGAGCAAGAGAGCAAGAGAGCCAGAGAGAGAGAGAGAGCGAGAGAGAGAGAGAGAGAGAGAGAGAGAGAGAGAGAGAGAGAGAGAGCGAGAGAGAGAGCCAGAGAGAGAGAGAGAGAAAGAGCCAGAGAGAGAGAGAGAGAAAGAGCAAGAGAGCCAGAGAGAGCGAGAGAAAGAGAAAGAAAGAGAGAGAGAGAGAGAGAGAGAGAGAGAGAGAGAGAGAGAGAGAGAGAGAGAGAGAGAGAGAGAGAGAGAGAGAGAGAGAGAGAGAGAGAGAGAGAGAGAGAGAGAGAAAGAGAGAGACAGACAGAGACAGAAAGACACACACACAACAAAAGAGGAGACAGAACAAAATTAAGGCAAGGAGAGAGAAGACAGAACAGAAACAACAGAGAGAGGAGAGAAATGAGAAATCATTGAAGAGAAGGGGAAGAGAAACACAAGATAAGAAAAAGATGCAAGAAAAATATACAAGATAAAAATGACATAAATGAATACCACAAATATAAAAAGTAAAGGAAGAGAGAAGCTAGAAGAGACAGGAAACGAGAGGTGTTAGAAGAGAGGAGGAAAGGAGAGATTAAAAGTTAAGAAAAACAGGAGAGAAACGTAAAAGAAATAAAAAAAGGGGACATTTGTGAGGAGAGAAAATAAAGAGACCAGAGAAGACCATATATCAAGAGTGTGAGGATAAAGACTTATATATTTTCTTAGTAGACATCCTCTGGCTCTTGTTGCCTCTCTTGTATACGAATTGTACTTGCAAGTTTTCCCTGAAAAGATATTAACAAAATTAATATTTAATTATTTATTTATATAAATTACACACACACAAACTTATATATATATATATATATATATATATATATATATATATATATATATATATATATATATATATATATATATATATATATATATATATATATATATATAAAAAGTTTGTGTGTGTAATTTATATAAAAGTAACCATGTCTTTTTGGGAATAAAGTATGCAATGCATTATAATCTGGAAGAAAATGAGCTTGAAGCAGTTGAAAAACCTGACTTGTGGAGAGGTCATTATGGGGAACTCAGATATTTCCTTAAGGAATTTGACAAACACTTTCTGTTAGGACATGAAGTAAATGAGATGTATGTCAAGTTTTGTGAAATATATGATAATGGCACAACAAAATTTATACTAAAGCAGAGATGCAGAACTAGGAAAAGGGGAAAAATTGCCCAAACATACAAGCAATACACAGATGCGAGAAACAACAATAGCAGTAAGGAGAGGGGCAGAAAGACTATGACTTTCGGTCATATTCAACAACACAAATATACATACACACACACACATTATTGGAAAAAATTGGAATTGGAATATTGGAAAAAATAATTAAAACTAAATGGGTAGAACACCTGGAGAGAAATGATATAATTTCAGACAGACAGTATGGTTTTCGATTTGGAAGATCCTGTGTATCGAATTTACTCAGTTTCTATGATCGAGCAACAGATATATTACAGGAAAGAGATGGTTGGGTTGACTGCATCTATCTGGACCTAAAAAAGGCATTCGACAGTTCCACATAGAGAGGTTGTTCTGGAAACTGGAAAATATTGGAGGGGTGACAGGTAAGCTTCTAATATGGATGAAAAATTTTCTGACATAGAAAAATGAGGGCAGTAATCAGAGGCAATGTATCGGACTGGAGAAATGTCACAAGTGGAGTACCACAGGGTTCAGTTCTTGCACCAGTGATGTTTATTGTCTACATAAATGATCTACCAGTTGGTATACAGAATTACATGAACATGTTTGCTGATGATGCTAAGATAATAGGAAGGATAAGAAATTTAGATGATTGTCATGCCCTTCAAGAAAACCTGGATAAAATAAGTATATGGAGCACCACTTGGCAAATGGAATTTAATGTTAATAAATGCCATGTTATGGAATGTGGAACAGGAGAACATAGACCCCACACAACCTATACATTATGTGAGAAATCTTTAAAGAATTCTGATAAAGAAAGAGATCTAGGGGTGGTTCTAGATAGAAAACTATCACCTGAGGACCACATAAAGAATATTGTGCGAGGAGCCTATGCTACGCTTTCTAACTTTAGAATTGCGTTTAAATACATGGATGGTGATATACTAAAGAAATTGTTCATGACTTTTGTTACGCCAAAGCTAGAATATGCAGCTGTTGTGTGGTGCCCAACAACAGAAGTTGGCCCATATCTTAAGAAGCACATCAACAAACTGGAAAAGGTGCAAAGACATGCTACTAAGTGGCTCCCAGAACTGAAGGGCAAGAGCTACGAGGAGACGTTAGAGGCATTAAATATGCCAAAACTAAAAGACAGAAGAGGTGATATGATCACTACATACAAAATAGTAACAGGAATTGATAAAATCGACAGGGAAGATTTCCTGAGACCTGGAACTTCAAGAACAGGAGGTCATAGATTGAAACTAGCTTAACACAGATGCTAAAGAAATATAAGAAAATTCACTTTCGCAAATAGAGTGGTAGACGGTTGGAACAAGTTAGGTGAGAAGGTGGTGGAGGCCAAGACTGTCAGTAGTTTCAAAGCGTTATATGACAAAGAGTGCTGGGAAGACGGTCTCATCCTTTAACTACACTTAGGTAATTACACACACACACACACATACATATTATATTATATTATATTATATTATATTATATTATATTATATTATATTATATTATATTATATTATATTATATTATATTATATTACATTATATTTATATTTATATATATATATATATATATATATATATATATATATATTTATATATATATATATATATATATATATATATATATATATATATATATATATATATATATATATATATATATATGTCGTACCTAGTCGCCAGAACGCACTTTTCAGCCTACTATGCAAGGCCCGATTTGCCTAATAAGCCAAGTTTTCATGAATTAATATATTTTCTCTATTTTTTTTCTTATGAAATGATAAAGCTATCCATTTCATTATGTATGAGGTCAATTCTTTTTTTATTGGAGTTAAAATTAATAGATATATATGACCGAACCTAACCTATCTTTATAGGTTAGGTTAGGTAGCTGAAAATGTTAGGTTAGGTAGTCGAAAAAACATTAATTCAAGAAAACTTGGCTTATTAGGCAAATCGGGCCTTGCATAGTAGGCTGAGATGTGCGTTCTGGCTACTAGGTACGACACATTATATATATATTTATATATATATATATATATATATATATATATATATATATATATATATATATATATATATATCGGACAATTAGTAAAAAAAAAAAAAAAAAAAATTAAATTATTTTACCTTGTACCTAGATCCACCAGGCCTGTTTGGTGCCTGTTTCAGTACTTCAGAAATCTGGAAGGTCACATCCTCCTCCTCAACTTGTGGATGTGCGTTGATAGATGATTCTGTAAAATTAAGTTATTTATATAATAATAAATTCAGTATAACAATAATATTCTGTAAAATTAAAAGTAATTTATACATCAATCAGATAAAACTCTCCAGAGATGGTGATACACAACATATAAAGGACAAGTTTCAGAACAAAATATGCATTTAGGAATAAGGTTTTGTACATGTAGGTAGCACATGAGAAAATAAGTGGAAGGTGATCAAGTTTATATTAACATGTTAATGACTTTGTTAAGGCTTTGCAAGAATGAAAAAATATTAATAATATAATATCACCTACCAATTAATTGTACATCATTTATAAGTCAATTATTTGCATTATTATTATTCAATACTAATGATATAAAAATGCATTTTGTAATCTACTATTTATGCAAGTATTAAGCACAGGATCATGAAATAAACTGCAAAATACTGTAATGGATAAACCAATTAATTTTACATTTTCCTATAGCTAAGTCAGTCAGTTCTATTAGCAGCAGAGAACAATTATGCCCAACCTCTATTAAATGAAACAATCTTAAGAGCAAGTGATAGAAATATAATCATTTATGCTTGGGATTATGGAATGGTTCCAAATATGAAAAATATCAAGTTTTTTGGTTAAAATTTTTTAACTTAAAATTTACATTTTTAAGTGAATTTTAAACTTTAAAAAAATTATTTAATTTTTTGGTTACTTACTTAAAATAACATTATATAGTTCTTGTTTTTGTAGAAATGCCAATTTCTTCTTTTGCCCTTCCAGACTGTATAGTGACCACAGGCCGTTTGTTCATATCTTCATTATTCTTCGAACTGTGGTTTCACAATCAGACCCACGTACACTGGTTAAAAGCATCACCTAAAAGCAACAACAAAAATGTAGTACACTGACGAATTTTGAATATATATATATATATATATATATATATATATATATATATATATATATATATATATATATATATATTAGTTGATTTTATACCCGCATTAGGTCAGGTGATAATACAATGAAGGTGATAATAAAGCCATTCACAACTGCAGGCCTAATAAAAAAAGGAGGTGGCATAGCAATATCTTACAAAGATACCTTCATCTGCAATAGTCTCATTAGTAATAGAGACGACTATTGTGAATATACCTTTGCCAAGTTCTCCAGTAAATCCCTTAAATCCTCCTTGACTATAAGTGCCATCTATAGATTTCCCAATACCGACATAGCTTCATTCTCAGATAACGTAAGGAATCTTATCATAAATAACAATCTCAACAAAAATCAAACCAACTTAGTGGTTTGTAATGGTGAACAAAACATGCAGATACTTATATATAACCTGTGAATAGAGTGTAATAACACCAAAACTATTTGTTTATTGTTTTATGACCATAATAATTGAATCACTAATATGATTCACTAATATATAATCCTAATAATAATCACTAATATATAATCCATTGAGCATGCTGCATCTCTTTCAGTCTCTTTGCAATTTGAACAAGAGGGTTTTTAATTGATCGAACCATATTCTTAAAGTAAAGTAAATGAGATGTATTCCATATTTTGCAAAATATACGATGAAGGCACACAAACATTCATACCAAAACTGAAGGGCAGGATTTATGAGGAGACATTAGAGGCATTAAATATTCCAAACTTGAAGACAGAAGGAAAAGAGGAGATATGATCACTACGTACAAAACAGTAACAGGAATTGATAAACTTGACAGGGAAGATTTCCCGAGACCTGGAATTTCAAGAACAAGAGGTTATAGATTTAAACGAACTAAACAAAGATGCCGAAGAAATGTAAGACAATTCACTTTTGCAAACAGAATGGTAAACGGTTGGAACATGTTAGGTGAGAAGGTGGTGGAGGCCAAATCCGTCAAAAGTTTCAAAGCATTATATGACAAAGAGTGCTGGGAAAATGGGACACCACGAGTGTAGCTCTCCATCCATCTGATTGATAACCCAAATGAATTTTTCATGGATATGATACCAACATCAAATCATAAATCAGATGTGATCCTATCCCCACTGGATTTTGAAGAAGCCATAGACAGTATGCCTATGCACTCTGCACCAGGCCCTGACTCTTGGAACTCTATATTCATCAAGAACTGTAAAAAACGTTATCGCAGGCCCTTCACATTCTTTGGAGACAAAGCCAAGATACTGGCATTGTCCCTGACATACTAAAAACCGCAGAGATAGCACCGCCCCATAAAGGAGGAAATAAGGCAGAGGCAAAAAACTACAGACCGATAGCACTAACATCGCACATCATAAAAATCTTTGAGAGAATGCTAAGAAGTAAGATCACAAAATACATGGAATCACAGCATCTCCATAACCCCAGACAACATGGTTTCAGAACAGGGCGCTCTTGCCTATCACAGTTGCTGGACCACTCTGACATGGCACTAGATGCCATGGAAGACAAACAAAACGCTTTGACAAAAAAAAGCCTTTGACAAATGTGACCATTGTGTTATTGCACATAAAATGCGTTCAAAAGGAATTACCGGAAAAATAGGCAGATGGATATACAACTTCCTGACTAATAGAACCCAATGTGTAGTAGTCAACAAAATAAAATCTGGACCATCAACCGTAAAGAGCTCAGTCCCCAAGCGTACTGTGCTTGCTCCAATACTTTTTCTCATCCTCATATCGGACATAGACAAGGACACAACCTATAGTACTTGATCATCCTTTGCAGATGACACTAGAATCTTCACGAGAGTAGGCAACATAGAGGACACGGCAAACCTCCAATCAGATGTAAATCAGGTCTTTCTATGGGCTACAGAAAATAACATGGTGATTAACGAACATAAGTTTCAGCTCATGCGCTACGGAAAAAATAAAAAATATAAAAACGGAAACCACTTACAAAACTCAGTCAAATCATAACATTGAACGGAAAAGCAACGTAAAGGATTTGGGTGTACTGATGTCAGAAGGCCTTACATTTAAAGAACACAATAAAGTAGCCGTCACAACTGCAAGAAAAATGACAGGATAGATAACAAGAACTTTTCACACTAGAGATGCTATACCGATGATGATAGTTTTCAAGACGCTAGTGCTCTCTAGAGTGGAATACTGCTGCATAATGAAAGCCCCTTTCAAAGCTGGAGAAATTACTGACCTATACTTATGCATTTATCTTCGGTTTAACACAACAGGCACCAGACACACGCTAGGCATCATACACACTAGGATAAAACAAACATTAGGCCAGAAGTCAGAAAAGAATTCAAAGAATTTTACTGGAAAGGCTTGCTGTTAGGAAAGGAAGTAATTGAGATGAATTAATGCACAGTATGTCAATTTTGTGAAATATATGATAAAGGAACAAAAACATTTATACCAAAACAAAGATGCAGAACTAGGAAACAGGATTTGTTCAACTGAAATTTCAAGACGGACAGAGACCAAAAGACACAAAAATGGAATCAATATACGAAGAGGCCAAACCCCCAAACATACCAGTAATACAAAGAGAAACAACTACACGGCAGTGAGGAGAGAGGCAGAAAGAAATTTTGAAAAAAAGGAACAAACAAATGTAAAGTAGAACAAATCATATTCTATAAATACAGCAACAACCAATTGCAGGTAAAGGATAATATTCAGAGCTTTTAAATGCATGGATGGCGAAATACTCAAGAAATTGTTCACGACTTTTGTTAGACCAAAGTTGGAATATGCAGCGGTTGTATGGTGCCCATATCTTAAGAAGCACATAAACAAACTGGAAAAGGTGCAAAGACATGCTACTAAGTGGCTCCCAGAACTGAAGGACAAGAACTATGAGGAGAGGTTAGAGGCATTAAATATACCAAATATACTACACAAATATATATACTACACATGCACAATAAACTACCCTACACAGGCTGAGTATGGTGTGTACAATAAATTATTAGCTAAAAGATAAGACTGAGTTTGTATAAATGGGGGTTAAGTCAGAGTGGGAAAATGTAAGTGGAGTGCCTAAAAACCCTGTCCTGGGACCTCTGTAATTCATAATATATACAAATAATTTAGACTCAGGTTTGATCAGCAATATTTGAAAATTTCCAGACGATACAAAAGGGATTTTTTTCTGGATTCAGGATTATTTTTTTATGGCTGAAAACAGGTTTTCAGCAATAAAAGAAATACAGTATTGCTGGAACAACCGTCGACATCTTCAAGAGAAAACCTGAACATCTTCAAGAAGTGAAGATGACCTTGAGAAGAAGTATAGGTTGGGAGAAGTATAGGTTAGGAATTGTCTCCAAAGAATTCTCAAAGAATTACTCGTTATTGCTATCCAAGATAATTAGACGAGCCAAAGCTAAATACTACGAAGATAAATTTACCCAAATAAAGAGTACCTTACCTAAAAATATGTATGTACCTTACGTAAATAAACATTTGATTTTGAAGTGCCGGACAAACAAGGCTGTGGTGGATATGTGGGCCTGAGGGGCCTGTCCAAGCAACAGCCTGTTGGACCAAGCTCTCACATGTCAAGCCTGGCCTTGGAAGGGCTTGGTGAGTAGAACAACTACCAGAACCCTATAATGCATGTATCAAGGTGTCCAGGCAGTGAGCACCACATAATGCAGTGCAGTCCTGTAAGAATAAGCACAGTAAGTATGGGCATGGAGGGGGTGCAGCAGTGGCTTGTGAAGGGCTGGAGAGTAAATGGACATGCCCAGGGGTAAAAAGCATTAGGGTAACAGAACATAGCCCATAAAAATAGTAATGACAATGAATGAATAATTATATGAATGCAATAATACTTCATATCTCGATAGGAATACTAAGCAGGATGCAAGACAAGGTACTGGTGGTGATAGTGGTTGGTACAAGTCCTCACATCCCCACAGACACCAGTAACAGCCCTCACCTCCCAACACAGTACCCTTGTAGCGAGTTAATCTTATACTCGCTTCATTATCTTATAGCAAACTAATTAACACTAATTACAGAAGCTACACAGGTGATACTTTGGTGTGAGTTGAGCGCACTGAGCGTCGGTATCGCTACACCCTTGTTCCTTAACAACCCTTTGGACCTTTATTACAGAAAAATAGAATCAATTAATTTAATAAAATATAAAATATAAGTGCTTACTTACGATAATACTATCGGTGGAACACAAAATCTTCTTCTTCTTGATAGTAGGTGCAGTTTGCATGAAGGGTTAGTCCTCGCCATGACTGAACTGACGACAAAATGGCCGATGTGTTGATATGGCGTCAGGTGACGCTGTGACGTCACAGGTGAGGGACGCTTTGCGCATTACTCCCTCGTACTTAAAAAGTACTACAGGTACTTTTTGGTTTTATTTTTGAATATGGCAGAAGTTGGACAGCTTTTCAAATCATTATAAGGGAGTGAGTTCCATAGACTAGGTCCCTTTATTTACATAGAGTGTTTACATAGATTAAGTTTGACTCTGGGGATATCAAAGAGATATTTATGTCTGGTGGGGACGTGGCCATGTGTTCTATTACATCTGTCCAGGAAGAGTTTCAGAACAGGGTTTGCAGTTAGAAAAAGGGCTTTATAAACGTAATTTACACAGGAGAATGTATGGAGTGAATTTGTTTAGCATGTTTAAGGATTTGAACAAGGGAGCTGTGCGTTGTCTGAAGGTAGAGTTATTTATTGTCCTGATAGCAGATTTTTACTGGATGATGATGGGCTTGAGGTAGTTTGCAGAGGTTGAACCCCAAGCACAGCTACCATAAGTAAGATAGAGATAGATAAGTGCATAATAGAGTGAGAGGAGAGCAGAGTAGGGTACATAATATCTGATCTTAGAGAGTATACCAATTGTTTTAGAAACCTTTTTAGTTATGTGTTGTATATGGGTGCGGAAGTTGAGTCTCTTGTCTAAGTATAGGCTAAGAAACTTTCCATCATTTTTATTGCTAATGTTTACATTATCTATCTGAAGCTGAATTGCATTTGTTGATTTGTTTCCAAATAAGATATAGTAGGTCTTTTCTATGTTTTGTGTGAGGTTTGTTGGTTGACATCCACAAGTAGACTTTTTTTAATTAATTGTTTACAACATTATTTAACAGGAGTGGGTTGGGGTCAGAGTAGATGAGTAGTATCATCAGCCAACAATATAGGTTTAAGTATGTTAGAGACATTAGGGAGATCATTGATGTATATAAGAAACAGGAGGGTCCTAGGATGCTGCTCTGTGGCACCTTTACGGTAATTAAGTGGTAGAGTGGGAGAGGTTATATCATTGATGGCTTCATATTGGTGTCTGTTACTAAGATAGGATCGGATATAGTTTAGGGCAAGGCCACGGATTCCATAATGGTGGAATTTAAGTAAGAGGTAGTTATGGTTAACAGTATCAAAGGCCTTTCTCAGGCCGATGAAGAGTTCAATTGGAAACTCACTTTTGTCAAGGGCTGAGAAGATTAAGTCAAGCAGACTAACAATAGCATCATTGGTACTCTTTTGGGAGCGGAAGCCAAACTGACAGGGACTTAGTATATTGAATTTTACAAGATTGGAGTAGAGCTGTTTGTAAAAAAAAAAAAAATAATTTTGATAATATAGGTAGATTCGATATGGGTCTGTAATTATTTATGTCTGCCGTGTTACCTCCTTTATGAACTGGCGTTACTCTTGCTTTTTTAAGGATATCAGGGAAGGTATGACACTCTAGGGATTTGTTGAACAGCAGTGCTATGGATGGTGCAAGGGCATGGGAGGCACGCCTGTGTACCATCGATGGTATTTCACTAATGTTCCCAGCTTTGGTTTTTAGCGAGTGAATGATGGACACAACATCTGTAGGGCTGACCGGAGAGAGGAGAAGAGAGTTTGGATAGCTGCGTGAAAGATATGTGGTAACATATGTCTGAGTCTCTGGGATTTTTCGGGCAAGGTGAGCACCAAACGATGAAAAGAAGCTATTAAATTCAGTTGCTGTTTCAAGATCTGTTGCAGGTGTATAACCATCCTTGGAGATTTTTATCTTATTATGTGAATGTTGTTTAGCTCCTAGGATGGTAGAGATGGCTCTCCATGTGCTTTTTATGTTGCCTTTTGCTTCTTTGAATCTATTCTCGTAATAGGAACGCTTTGCTCTTATTATACTGGTAAGCACTGATGAATACCTCTTAACTACTTCTTTTCCAACTAGGCCAATCCTAAGTTTTTTCTTCATATTCATGTTTCTTGTCGATTGCTTTAAGTATGCCATTAGTGAGCCAGGGATTATTTAACCTTTTTGCCAGTTACTTGCTTGGTGAGGAGAGGACAATAAGTATTGTAAAGGCTTTAAATTTTGGAAAGAGGCTAGTTAACGAATTATTATCCTGTGTATTGATAAATTTAGATTCCCAGTTTACATTGTGGAGGGCATTTGTGAGATTGCCTATTGCCGCTTCACATTGTAACCTAAAGGTAATTTTCTTGTTACCTGGTGGTGTTATGGCCATGTTCGCTACAAGGAAGGTAGGATAGTGGTCAGTTGTTCTGTCAGTGATTATACTTGATGTAAGAGGAGCTGTTATGTTGGTCCATCAGTGATCCAGGGTAGTCGCAGATGTTTGAGTGACTCGGGTGGGCCTGGTGATTGCGGGGATGAGCATACAGGAATTCATGCTGTTGAGGAAACAGTCTACTTGAGGGTTATTTTGTAGCCCTAGGTCAATATTGAAATCACCTCTGAGAACTATGTGATTTTTGTTGAGATTATTGTTTATGATAAGGTTCCTCAAGTTGTTATTGTATTTGTGTCTAGCTTCAGACACAAGCATGTTACAGTTATGTCTTAAAGAGTTGAGAGCAATTAAGGATGATAAAGAGTCACTTACAACTAATGTATCAAGTTTGGATACTTGTACACATTTCAGTGCAAGGAGCAAGGCAAATAGTTCAGTCTGAAGGGTAGAGGCCCAGTTGTTTATACGGACTCCCCACTCAAAATATAAGTCATATCCTATTGCCAGGACAACTGCACTTCCAGCTGCACCCGTTGGGCGCTGTAGGAAACCTTCAGTGTATATGATTTGAGAGAGAGAATGCTCTGTGGACAGAGCATCAATATGGCTTAAGACGTTGAGCTTTGCCTCAAGACAAAGCTGGGACTGATCTCTAATTTGCTCCTTTGATGGAAAGGGAGGGATTAAAATTGAAAAGGGTGTAATTTCCTACAGTGCAGGAAAGTGCTATTGTTGTCTCTCTTGGTACAAATTATAAATCTGATACTTTCTGAGTTCAGTTCCAATTTTATTTATCTATTTGAAACAATGTTTACATTCAATAAAGAAATTCTGGAGGGCTTCTGTGCAAGGGTTAGGATGAGCTAGCCTAAGCATTTTTATACCAATTTGACAGTTATTTTCAGTAACACGATAAACAACGCTCGGAATATTAAGTTCCTTTCTCATATTAAGTATCTTTGTGGTACGAAGGCACCCAAGGATTATCCTCAAGGCTTCGTTCTGCAATTTTTCAAGCCCTCCAAGCTTTCTTTCAGGATGCCTTAAAGTTAGTTTAGTTCATTTATTATGCACCCCATACCCATCTTGTGGGCGGTAGTGGAAAGGGTTGCAGAGGCACATAATGGGCTCAGGGACTGAACCCAACAATTCATTTAGCTAAGCAAGTTACAATCTTGATGAGCTAGTTACAAAATTCAGTATAAGTCGTCACATCAACAATAGGTTCGAGATCGATCACAAGTACAGTTTCTAAATTAAGCAACTGACATATGTGGAGAGCTAGTGTCACAATTGATATGTTTGTCCTGCACACCGCTCCCCATCCAGTGGGCAGCGGTGGATAGGTTACAATCACTTAGTTACTACTTACAGTTAGCAAACTGGGGATATTTGGCTAAAATTTCTGGTACCAGATCATTTTGAATGAAATATTGACACATCGTTGGTACATTGGTTATAGAATTGTCTCTGAATTCACTATCACATAGTGACGGAGGGTGTGCAAATAATTTTGTTGACAGTTAACATTTGGTCAGGTCTACATCGGCAGATAATGAGAATTCCCAGAAATACTTGTAACCGAGTCTAAGCCGAGCAGTAGTAACATCTAGAAGTCTGCTGATTTTATTGGATGAACCATAGATGTGTGGCTCCTTTTGCATAATAGTATTGAACGAAAGTTAATCTCCCCAAACACTTTCGCGTTTTGGGCAAGTTACCCCTCCACTCTCTCCATTTTTGTTTGGACATTCCCAGGTAGTGCGCGGAAATACTGAAAAGTGTATACTCTTTTCAACTTTGTCACCTTAATTCTCGTCCTATGTCTTTCATTTTGGTATCAATGCGTTCGCAATAGAATTCCCAACAGAACTATGTGCATATAATGTCAAAGACAGCAGCGCGCTCCACCCGCCGACAAGATGAATGTAGGCCAAGGGTACCAGAAAAAGAAAGCTGAGCCACCCTCAGGCAACTCTCATTACATTAGAGAGCGTGATAATACTGAAAAGTGTATACCCTTTTCAACTTTGTTACCTCAATTCTCATCCTAGTTTTTTCAATTTGGCATCAATGTGTTCGCAATAGAATTCTCTACAGGACTAAAGGCATATAAACTCCAAAAGCCCGGCTTACCATCCGCAACAAACAGAGTAAGCGAGAGTGTGTTACCAGGGAGCGCACAAGAGCGATAAAATGTATACACTCTTTTCATTTTGGTCACCCCAATTGTCATCCTAGGTCTTTCATTTTGGTATCAATGTGTTAGCAATAGAATTATCTACAGGTTTAAATGCATATAAACTCCAAAAGCAAGGTGTACCATCCGCACAAAACAGAGAAAGTGAGAGAAAGTAACCCGGGAGCACTCTAGTGCAATGTAATGTGAACACTCTTTTCACTTTGGTTACCTCAATTCTCGTCATATGTCTTTCATTTTGGTATCAATGTGTTCGCAATTGTATCTGCTGGCATTTTACCCTTTGCTTGGATCTGAAGGGTTTTAGGCTCACCACGATGCAATCTGATAGTACCACAGGTGTATATACCTATCTTCAAGCAGCAATTCACTCATTCAAACCGACTTATAATAGTTATCCATATATAAATGGTAATCTTTGTTCTACCTGTTAACCTGTCATATGAAGAAAGATTGTCAAAGCTTATATTACATTCTCTAGAAAAGCAAAGAATTAGGAGTGACATATGGTAGAGGTGCACAATGGGATGAATGGACATAACAAAGGGGACATTAATGGGGTATTAAAAGTAGCAACACAAGACAGAACTCGAAACAAAGTGTAAAAATTGGAAAAATTTAGATTTAGGAAAGAACTGCATGGGTAAATACACTGGGTTTGTACCTTAAGGTTCATGTATGCAATATTACAGAGTTCCAGTTAACTCCCATGCATGCAATTAATTTATGTTATGTTTATGTTTTTTATGTTAAAATGTTTTTGTTGATTTGTTTGTATATTTTCATAAGTAAAGCATGCTTACCGTCTTATTCCAAGTTTTATGATAACTTTACAAGGTTTAAAACATAAAGTTCAATATATATTCTGGTTTTCACACAGGAATTATACGTTAATATAACATCATAATAACGTAATGATGTCGTGTAAATAACGTTATACTGACGTCATATAAATGTTATATTTATGTTATAAGAACGTAAATTGGATAGCTTTACAGAAAGTAAACAAAAAAAACTAAATGTTGACTGAAAATTATTTATTCTTAAATATAAAGCATGAAAACATTATAATACCATAGCATTCACTATTATTTTTAAATTTTTACATAAATCTTAAAAAACTGTGTCTCAAGAATATATGTTTTTAGTTATATCCTTTGGTTTTAAGAACATCAGATATACGTATTTATGTCAAAAGTTACAGTATTACCTTTGTGGAACCATTTAAAAACGTCCACAAACGTTCTGTGTTTGCTGGGTAATAAATGAAATCAAAGAAAAAGCTATTGTACCATCAACTGTGTAACTATTTTATTGACTCAGGTGTTCTGGACGACATCCTAACAATTTACCCAAAATTTGCTTGTCCATTTTAAAGAATGAAGAACAATTTTTATTTATATTACTTCTAAGCTGTATCACTTATGAACCCGGGCCATCCCTGCCCTTGTGTGGCAGTGCACAATAGAAAGTTGTTTTCACATATCCTTACATTAAAACATTGATTGTAATCATGATATATATGTGCTTCAGCCTACAGATTAGACCTATTGTCTTATATGTATGACCCTCTGTCCTGCGTGACAGTGAATACTAGCATTATCCTCACTTTAATAAGACTATCAAAATTCTCAGATTAGGCAAAATTGTAATTAATTTTGTCAATAAAGATGTTAATAATAATAGTGTTATGTAGTACAGAAAAAATGACATAACCAGTTTATGTAAAGCTACGAGTGGTCGAAACCACACTTAAATCCCGGAATGAACTTACAAAGGTTTTTCCACTTAGTGTAGCTACTTGAATACGGACGTAGCCGCCACGAAGGCGCTAAGAAGGAAAACGTTCTTAGCTAAGAGGAAAAACCTTCGTAAGTACCTTCCTGAATCCTGCCCCTGCCTGAAACGCTGTGCGTACTAGTGGCTTTATAAGATTGTAATTACTATACTATGTATCCTCACAATCCCATGGTACCTTCTTGTATATAAATAAATAAATAAATAAATAAATAAATAAATACCTTTACCTGAATAAAAAATCTAAATCTAAATCTAGGCGTGTGCAGGGCTCCTCACATGCATAGACGTACATCCACCAAGGGAGAACTGTTTCCTTTAAAAAATATTTAATTATGTGCTATTATATTTAAAGAAACAATTCCAAGTACTTTCTGCGACTGGAAAACACGAGGAAAACAAAATATTAAATGAACACAACCAGCTCCAAATAAAAATAAGTTGAAGGAATAAGATATGGAACCAGAAAAAAAACATTGGAATGCTTGTATGTACATCGAGCGCCATTTTTTCAACAGTGCTAGTGAGTGTCCAGAGAGGAGCATGAAACCTTGACACAAACTGCACCTATTATAAAGAAGAAGCACTACCAGTGACCGCTAAGGGCTCATATCAAGTCTAAGTTTAAGAAACAACACTCAAGCCTTGCCCAACCGTCAACATTGACTTTGATCCTGACGCGTCTCCCACCATCACCACTCTTGCAATCACCTAGAGGAGAATACCTTCACACAAACTGCACCCATAATAAAGAAGATGAAGACGCACCAGTGTCCACAGTGTGGAACTCGTCTTGGACACATAAAGCGTCACATGTTAGTGCATTCAGGTGACAAACCTCATGAATGTCCAGAGTGTGGGAAGAGATTCAGTCGTCTTGGAGATATGAAGCGTCACACGTTAGTGCATTCTGGTAACAAACTTCACGAGTGTCCAGAGTGTGGGAAGAGATTTACTCATCGTGGAACTATGAAGACTCACATGTTAGTGCATTCAGGTGATAGACCTCACGAGTGTCCAGAGTGTGGGAAGAGATTCAGTCAGCTTGTAAGTATGAAGTCTCACATGCTAGTGCATTCAGGTGACAAACCTCATGAATGTCCAGAGTGTGGGAAGAGATTCAGTCAGCTTGGAAATATGAAGTCTCACATGCTAGTGCATTCAGGTGACAAACCTCATGAATGTCCAGAGTGTGGGAAGAGATTCACTCATCGTGGAACTATGAAGACTCACATGTTAGTGCATTCAGGTGATAGACCTCACGAGTGTCCAGAGTGTGGGAAGAGATTCCGTCATCTTGCACATATGAAGACTCACAGGATGGTGCATGCGGACGAAAGACCTTTAGAATGTGCTGAATGTGGCAAAAAATTTAGAAAACGTGAAGACATAATTCAGCACATGCTAGTGCATTCAGATGACATACCTCATGAATGTGCAAAGTGTGCGAAGAGATTCAGTCGTCCTAGTCAACTGAAGTCTCACATGCTAGTGCATTCAGATGACAAACCTCATGAATGTCCAGAGTGTGGGAAGAGATTCAGTCGTCTTGGAGGTATGAAGCGTCACACGTTAGTGCATTCTGGTAACAAACTTCATGAGTGTCCAAAGTGTGGGAAGAAATTCAGTTGTCTTGGAGATATGAAGTCTCACATGCTAGTGCATACAGATGACAAACCTCATGAATGTCCAGAGTGTGGGAAGAGATACAGTCGTCTTAGATATATGAAGTCTCACATGCTAGTGCATTCAGGTGACAAACCTCATGAATGTCCAGAGTGTGGGAAGAGATTCAGTCGTCTTGGATATATGAAGTCTCACATGCTAGTGCATTCAGGTGACAAACCTCATGAATGTCCAGAGTGTGGGAAGAGATTCACTCATCGTGGAACTATGAAGACTCACATGTTAGTGCATTCAGGTGATAGACCTCACGAGTGTCCAGAGTGTGGGAAGAGATTCCGTCATCTTGCACATATGAAGACTCACAGGATGGTGCATGCGGACGAAAGACCTTTAGAATGTGCTGAATGTGGCAAAAAATTTAGAAAACGTGGAAATATAATTCAGCACATGTTAGTGCATTCAGATGACAAACCTCATGAATGTCCAGAGTGTGGGAAGAGATTCAGTCGTCTTGGAGATGTGAAGTCTCACATGCTAGTGCATTCAGATGACAAACCTCATGAATGTCCAGAGTGTGGGAAAAGATTCAGACTTTTTGGACATATGAAGAGACACCGGATGGTGCATGCGGATGAGAGACCTTTTCAATGTGCCGAGTGTGGCCAAAAATTTAGAAAACGTAGATCTATAATAGAGCACATGTTAGTGCATTCAGGAGACAAATCTCATGAGTGTCCAGAGTGTGGAAAGAGATTTAGTCAGAGTGGAAATATGAAGACTCACATGTTAGTGCATTCAGGTGACAAACCTCATGAGTGTCCAGAGTGTGGAAAGAGATTCCGTCAGCTTGGACATATGAAGAGGCATAAGATGATACATGCAGATAATAGGCTAAACACTTTGAGTATGGAAGATAATTAAGAGAATGTTGAAGGATAATGAGGCACATAATGGTATATTAACTTACCTTTAATCACAATGTCAGTTGGATGTTCTTCAGAGGTAATTATATTTCGTTTGTGAAAAACACTTCACCATGAAAGGTAAAAATCTGAAAATATTTTATTATGTTGTTCTTCTATGAAAGTTAGATGACCAAGCAAGAACTAGAGAAGCTGTCACTGGTGGAAAACTCAAAATTGCTTATAAGTATAGAAATATCTATTTAGTTTAGCAAAGATAAAACAAAGCTTTAAATGTTTTTCTTCATATTTATGTAAATAATAATGTGCTTTGTTTTTGCTCTGTGGAAATTTATATAAAATTTAATATACTCTGTAGGTAAATTTGGGACATTTATGTTGTAATATTATTTAGCATTGGAATTGGTGATGAAGACAGTCTGAGACGTACTTAAGATGGGATCATTTGATTGGTAGGGAAATGTATGTTAATCAAGGAATTTTCTCATCAGATTCATATGCAAACTGATGTCCATTCTTTATTTTTTTGCTTAGGCCTATTTATGAGTTCTACTCCTGATTATAAATATTTCACCAAAGAATTTATTGACGGCAGACTGGTATTTATAACTGTCAGTGAAGTGACTATGAAATTTAAATTTATATTACAGTACTCTAAAAATTTATATCACTCTAAATTTACCAGAAATTTATATTACTCTAGCCTAACTTTATCAGTTATGCGATAATTGTCTGGGAATAATAATTTACCTGATTTACCCAAGGGCCACTAACCCTAGTGGCCTTGATGAGAACAGGAAGTCAGCGGCTTGTTGAAGTCCTCCCCCCCCCCCTTCCCCTGTTCCCCTATTTGCTTGATGATCTTTTCCATGTATATTTTGAAATTCAGCACAGTTTTGGCAGCTATGTTTTTGGCAGGGGGGCAGTTCCATAGATCAAAGACACTGGGTGAAAAAGCTTGATTCGAAGTTATATTAGCCTGATTACCAATTATATATATATTATTTTTTGAGATATATACAAGAGTTGTTATATTAGCCTGATTGGCAATTATATTAGCCTGATTGAAAATTATATTAGCCTGACTGGCATAATCCTCTCCTGACAATTATATTATCCAAACTGGCAATTATATTAGGATGATTGTGAATTACATAAGCTGACTGGCAATTATATTAGCATGACTGTCAATTTATATCAAAGGGATATTTATTTATGTTTTGGTTCCCCCTCCCCCTCCGGCCCGTTGGCGTCGTGAGGGGGCTTGGTGGACGGCTGCCGGAGTGTGATGCTCCGTTGGGCAGTCCTCTGTCCTTTTCTGGCCTTGCACTCCTGCTGCTGTCTTCTCCAATTGTGCCGGATCGCTTTTCCTTTTCCTTATGTTTCGTTTTTCTCCCCCCTCTTCTCCTATCTGCTTGTCGTTTCCTGCCGACCTTTTGCTTGTTTTGGATTATTTCTTTGGACTTCTTCTATTTTGACGCCCGGGTGCTTGAGGAGGCATACTCTTGCACCCGTAGAACTGTAGTACCCGACGTCTCGAGCGAGGGGAACCTTTTATTGTCAATCCCCCTTTTCGTTGCTGAACCCGATCTCGACGGACTGACGGTTCTTAAGGTGGCGTTTGTGGGGCGTATACTCACGACGCACCCCTAGGGGGCCCCGGCATGATCGGCGATAGCTTCCTGTTGGGTGTCCTGCCTCTAATTGTGGCTCCATGGTGGGTATGGGGGCACATTCGTGGATGAATTTGTCACTTTTCGTCTCTATGTCGTTGAATGTTTCCGTTGTACCCTCTCAGGCTCGTGGGGTGGGCGACCAAGCCCCCGAGTCGGCCTGTATTGGAAGACCAGACTCTGTAGCTCCCGCTGCGTTGGGCCCCGACCTTGCTCCTCCTTTGACCGTCCTGACTTCTTCCCCCAGCTCCCCTCCCTCCTCTGAGGTTGGGTCGAGCCTCCAGCCCCCGGTGGTGACCACTTCGTCCCCTGGTGTGGCTAAGTCTTTCGTTGTGACTACTGCGCCTTTTGACCCCCTCTCTCTCTAGGGATTCTCAACGCCGTTCGCGCCCCAACCGCACTCGCTCGATTCCTTCCCGTGCTGATACGTATCAGGCCTTGTTTGGTCCTGCTTCATGGGCCAAATACTTTGATCTCCTCCCTCTTGATTCTGCGCCTCCTGACGATTTCTCCCTCCATCGGCATCTTGTAGATTCCGTGGATGCGTGTGTTACTTTCAACCCCACTCGTCTCGGTACACGTGTCGTTGCTGCTCCTTCTCAGGATGCGGCTTCCCGCTTGGCTGCCTTATCTTGCCTTGGCGAGATCCCTGTTCGGGTCTCCAAGAACGTTCAGATGAATTCCAGTGTTGGCACTATTCTCCTCCCACCCCATGTTGCAACCGGTGTTCGGAATCTGCAGGATTGCCACGATGATATTCGGCATATCCTTGATGCCCAAGGCCATTCTGTCCTCCAGGTTGACTCGTTTACTCGTCCCCCTCGTGGTCGTCGCCATCAACTCCTTCGCGTTGTGAAGATCACCTTTGATGGTAGGACCCTTCCTTCCTCTGTCATTCTTGCTGGTGCTAGGTGCTCTGTCCAGGAGTATATTCCTTCTCCTCGACTTTGTAATAAGTGCTGGAGGTTTGGGCATGGTGCCCTCCGCTGCTCTGGGACTGTCTCTCTCTGTCCTTTGTGTGGGAGTGAAGGTCACTCTAAGTCGGAGTGCACTTCTCCCCAAGCTCGCTGCCTCAACTGCGGTGAGGCCCATCCTACGTTCTCCCGTGCCTGTGTCCATTACAAGCTTGAGGCGGCCGTCCTTAACCTGAAGTACCGGGAGCGTTTGTCTTTTCCTGAGGCGAGGCGCCAGGTTCGCCGGCTCCCGCCTTATACTAACATCTCTTATGCTCGCGTGTTGCGCTCTTCCTCTCCTCGTCCTTCCCCCCTTCCTCAGACTCTCAACCGTTTCCGGGCCTTGGACCCTGATACGCCCACTGCCCCCTCCTCTGTTCCTTTGAGTTCTTTCCCGAGGGGTCCCCCTCCTGGTCCTCTGTCTGGGGTTCCCCTTCTTTCAACCCGGTCTGTCATGTCTCCTGGTCTTCTTCCTCGTCCCCCTCCGATCCTCCTTCCCATCCTCTTCCTCCATCTATCGGCTCTCCCCGCCGCCTGTCGGTGCAGGCGGATGTCCATCGCTCTCCTAACGGCCGTCGTGTGTGCTCTCGTTCGGCTTCTCCTGTTGAGACACTGGAATCCGTTGCCCGGTACGTAGTTGCTGGGACACCTGTCTCTTAAAGTCAGAAGCGTAAGCCTGGCTCCTCTCCTTCCTCTTCCCTGGTGGGTAAGAAGGCTTCGCTTTCTTCCTTAGCTCCTACTTCTGGCTCTGTTGCTCCTTCCCCTCCCGTTTCAGTGGTTGCGCCCCCTGTTCCTGCTATGGAGGTTTCTTTGGCCCCTGCTTCCCTTTCGGTTGCTGCTCTTGCTGGGGTGCGCTCCCCTCTTTCTACTCCCCCTCTTCCTACTGCTGTCCTTGACTGCTCCTCTCCGTTGTCTCCTCCTCTTCCTCCTCCTCCTCCGGACCCCGCCCGCCCATCTCTGATCTGTTCTCCCGTTTCCTTCCCTCCGTCTTTGCTCAGTTTACCCATGCCCCCTAACCCTGACTTTGCTGACCCTGATCCCGACCCTGATATTCTTTAACGTGCTCTGTTGCTCTTTCACCTTTGTTTCTTCCTTGTTCTCTGTTTTTGTCCTTTCTCTTCTCGTCGTTGTCCATTCTTCAATGGAACGTTCGAGGTTATTACGCCAATTTCCTCGAACTCCAACTTCTGATTTCGCGGTTTTCGCCCCTTTGTGTCTGTCTCCAGGAGCCAATTCTTGGTGCTCGTCCTGGTCGTTTTCGTGGCTATTCCTTTCTCTCCCCCCCCCAGCCATTGCTGGGGCTTCTAATTCTTCTGCTCTCTTGATTCGTGCAGATGTTCCCTTTGTTCCTTTACTTTTTCCTTCGCCTCTCCATTGTTCTGCTGCTCGTATCTTTGTGGGGAAATGGTACACAGTTTGTTCCATTTATCTCCCCCCGAGTGTCCCGCTCTCTCTTCCTGATTTGAAACACCTCCTTGACTCCTTGCCGGAGCCTGTGCTCCTGCTGGGTGACTTCAATTGTCGTCATTCTCTTTGGGGTGACGTTCTGACGAATACCCGGGGTCGCCTCCTTGAGCCGTTTCTCCTATCTTCTTCCCTGTCTCTTCTGAATTCTGGTGAGCCCACTCATTTGGACTCTCGGACTCGCACCCTTTCTTGTCTTGATCTTTCTCTCTGCTCTTCTTCTCTTTACTTAGATTTCACGTGGCAGGTTCTTGATGACCTCCATGGAAGTGATCATTTCCCCATCCTTGTTTCCTTTTTCTCTTTTCGCCCTTCCCTCTCTTTCCCTAGGTGGCAGTTTGCTAAGGCAGACTGGACCCTATTTACCCTCAGTGCTGCTCTCTCTGACCTCTCCCTTCTGCCTCTCTCTCGCACTCTCCTCCTTTTTCATGACACTGTCTTCAACGCTGCCCTCCACTCTATTCCTCGCTCTTCCTCTCGGGGTCCACGGAAGTGCGTTCCCTGGTGGAATGCGGACTGTGCTCGGGCTGTCCGCTGTAAGCATGCAGCCTGGAAGAGGCACCGCCGTAGGCAGACGACCGATTCTTTTCTTTTCTTTCGGAAAGCGAGTGCGGTGGCCCATAGGGCCATCCGTACGGCTAAACGTGAATGTTGGGCATCTTATGTCTCAACAATTACGTCCGAAACCCCTCTGGCCCAGATCTGGAAGCGTATCCGCAAGATAGCGGGTAAGTTCGTTCCCGATGTTTCACCGGTCCTTCACCTCCATGATACTCTTGTGGCGGACCCGTTGCAGGTCGCTTCCGAACTGGGTTCCCACTTTTCTTCTGTTAGCTCTGGTCTTCATCTTCCCCAATCTTTCCTTCTTCGTAAACCTGTCTTTGAGTCTCGTCCTTTAGATTTCTGCACTCATCTTCCGCTTCCCTATAATGATCCCTTCTCTCTCTCTGAACTTCGTTCTGCCCTGGCTCTCTGGGGTTCTACGGCGGCGGGCTCCGATGGTATTCATTATGAGATGCTTCGCCATCTCCCTCCGAGCACGTCTCAGTATTTACTGAGTCTGTATAATCGGATCTGGGAGTCGTCGTCAGTCCCTGAGGACTGGCTCGATGCCGTTGTCCTCCCTGTTCGCAAACCGGGGTCTCTGGGTACTTCCCCTAAGGACTTTCGCCCTATTGCTCTCACGAGTTGTGTCTGCAAACTCTTTGAACGTATGGTTAACGTTCGTCTGATGTGGTTCCTGGAACACCATCACCTCCTCTCCCCTTCTCAATTTGGTTTCCGCAAGTGCCGCAGCACGACAGATGTCCTGGTGAACTTGGAGGTCTATATTCGTACTGCTTTTGCTGCGAAGACCTCCGTTGTTGCCGTCCTTTTTGACCTGGAAAAGGCTTACGACACCACTTGGCGTTATCATATCCTATCTCAACTTCATTCTTTTGGCCTTCGTGGTCATCTCCCTCTCTTTCTCCGCAGCTTCCTCTCTCGTCGTTCCTTTCGGGTGCGCCTTGGTACCGCTCTCTCTCCCTCTTTTCAGCAATACGAAGGTGTGCCCCAGGGTAGTGTTCTGAGCACTACTCTTTTTCTGGTTGCCCTCAATGGTCTTCTTTCCTCTCTTCCTTCTGGTGTCTTCTCCGCTCTCTATGTCGATGATCTTACCCTTTGTTGTCAGGGTGATGATTCGCCTCTCCTTCATCGCCGGCTTCAACTTGCAATTGATGCCGTGTCGTCTTGGGCCACCCATCATGGCTTCAAGTTCTCTACTTCTAAGACTTGTGCCATGACATTTACGCGGAAACGGGTTGTTCTTCGTCCCTCTTTGTCACTTTATGGTCATCCCCTTGAATACAAAGATTCCGCGAAGCTTTTGGGGTTATTCCTTGACACTCGTTTGTCTTGGTCTCCCCATATCTCTTACCTCCGTGTTGAGTGCTCTAAGGCCCTTACCCTCCTTCGGGTCTTGTCCCATACTTCTTGGGGGGCAGATAGGCGCACTCTCCTTGCTTTACATTCCTCTCTCGTCCTGTCTAAGCTCGATTATGGTTGCCCTGCCTACTCGTCTGCTTCTCCTTCTACTCTTCGCCGTCTTGATGCTTTGCACCATACTGGGTTGCGCCTCAGTTCTGGTGCCTTTCGTTCGACTCCCGTCCTTAGCTTGTATGTTGACACTGGCTTCCTGTCTCTCCAAGACCGCCGTGATCGCTACTGTCTTCGCTATCTTGCGCGGTCCTTGCAACATCCTTCCTCTCGCCTCTGTCGTGCTTTAACTTTTACCCCTCCTGCGGTTCCTGTTCCTCTTCACCACCTCCCTCTTTCTGTCCGGTTATCTCGCCTGCAGGATTCTCTTTCCGTTCGTATTTCTGATGTTTCTCCTCGTGTTGTTCCTTCTTTGCCCCCGTGGAGGGTCCCTCTTCCGCGGTTTTGTACATCCTTGACCTGTATCACTAAAGCTTTTACCCCTCCTACGGTTCTAAAACGCCTTTTCCTCGAGCACTTTTCTTCTCACTCCCGCTCCGTTTCTGTCTTCACCGATGGGTCTAAGTCAGCGGACGGTGTTGGCTACTCTGTTGTTTTTCCTGATCGCACTTATATGTGTCGCTTGCCTCCGGAGACTAGCATCTTTACGGCGGAACTTTATGCTATTCTCTATGCTCTTCGTCTCCTACTTTCTCATTGTCAGTCTTCCTTTGTAGTTGTTGTTGACTCTCGTAGTGCCCTCATGGCTCTCTGGTCCTTTAATCCAGTTCATCCAGTGGTTGTCGAGATCCAGCATTGGCTGTTTCTCGTTCACAGTAAATTTAAGTCGGTTGAGTTTTGTTGGGTTCCCAGCCATATTGGTGTGTCTTTAAATGAGCGTGCGGATGCTGCCGCCAAGGAAGCTGTCCGCTCTTGTCCCATCTCTCGTAAGGGCATTCCGTATTCCGACTTTTACCCAGTTATCCATTCCTCAGTCCTTACCCGTTGGCAGGCTTCTTGGTTGTCTGTTACTGGTAACAAGCTACGTACTCTTAAATGTTGTGTTTCCTCGTGGCAGTCCTCCTTCCACCGTAACCGGCGGTGGGAAACAGCTCTGGCGAGGTTGCGTATTGGCCATACTCGCTTAACCCATGGTCACTTGATGGAGCGCCGCCCTGCTCCTTATTGTCCTAGTTGCATTGTCCCTCTTACGGTCGTGCATGTCCTTCTTGAATGTCCTGACTTCCAGGATGAGCGTATGTCTTGCTTTCCGGCCGCCCCTCGCGGTCACCTGTCCCTCGATAGAATTCTTGGTGACTCGGATACTTTTGATATCGTTCGCCTTATGCGTTTTTGTTCTCGTATTGGCATCCTTGGTGATATTTAGCGCCCTCTGATTATTTTGCGTCTTTGATGGTGCTACATAGCCTTCCCGGTTTGGTGCCTTCTTTTGATAATTACTTACTTATGTTTTGGTTATCTTGAGGTTATCTTGAGATGATTTCGGGGCTTTCAGTGTCCCCGCGGCCCGGTCCTCGACCAGGCCTCCACCCCCAGGAAGCAGCCCGAGACAGCTGACTAACACCCAGGTACCTATTTTACTGCTAGGTAACAGATAGTGGTGGTGCTCGTGGGTTCCATTACATCTATCAATGAAGAGTTTCAGAATAGGATTAGCATTTAGGAACAAGGTATTGTACATGTAAATTGCACAAGAGAATTTGTAGAGTGACTGTATATTTAACATGTTCAGGGATTTAAAGAGAGTTGCTGTGTGTTGTTTGAAGACAGTTTTATAGTTCTGATAGCAGAATTTTTTTTTTGATGATGGGCTTGAGGTAATTTGCAGTGGATGAATGAACCCCATGCATAGATACCATATGTTGAGATACCAACCCTAATTTGCAAAAAAAGCATCTAGATTTTTAGCTCCAGCCATTGCATTGCTCTACAACAAATCATTTGAACTCCAAATCTTTCCTGATATTCAAAAACAAAAAAAAAAAAGCCATACTAACCTTAGTCCATAAAAGTGGCAATCTAACTGAAGTCAACAATTATAGACATATATCAATTCTGCCAGTTATGTCTAAAATATTTTAAAGACTTAATGTACAAACAGCTTTACTCCTATTTAGCAAAACAAAATATACTTAGTTCTTGCCATAATTGCTACAGGCCCCAAAAAAGACCAATCATGCACCGATAAGTATGAATAACTAGATATATGCAGCTCTTGGAAAAAATGGGTACCCTGTTCATTTATTTGTTGAACTACATAATAAGACTTTTTGACACTGTTAACACATTAACCCTTAAGCTGAACAATGTGCCTGCAGGCCCACATCTGGCTTGCGCAACGCGCCTCCGGGTATTCTTATTTTTCACGTTTCATTCAAAACTCCCGCGGCTACATAGAGTTCATATGTCTCCACCCTCATCTACTCCCACCCCAACCCACATGCACTAAATGGTGTTGTTAATAATGAACTAAAAAAAGTACACTTATGGATGTCAACCAACAAACTAACACTTAACATAGAAAAGACCTACTACATCCTATTCGGAAGCAAATCTACAAATGCAATTCAACTTCAGATTGACAATGTAAACATTAGCAATAAAAATGATGGAAAGTTTCTTGGCATATTCCTAGACAAAAGACTCAACTTCAGTACCCACATACAACACATAACTAAGAAAGTCTCTAAAACAGTTGGTATACTCTCCAAAATCAGATATTATGTTCCTAACTCTGCTCTCATCTCTCTATATTATGCACTAATCTATCCCTATCTCAACTATGATATCTGTGCATGGGGTTCAACCACTGCAAACCACCTCAAGTCCATCATCACCCAGCAAAAATCTGCTATCAGAATAATATCAAATTCTGCTTTCAGACAACACACAGCCCCCTTGTTTAACTCCCTGAACATGCTAAACATAATCTCACTCCACAAATTCTCTTGTGTCAACTACATTTACAAAACCCTGTTCTTAAATGCAAATCCTTGTCTGAAACTCTTCTTGGACAGATGTAATAGGACCCATTATCACCACACCAGAAATAAATATCTCTTTGATATCCCCAGAGTTAAACTTAATCTGTGTAAACACTCTATGCAAATAAAGGGACCCAGTTTATGGAACTCACTCCCTACTGAATTGAAAAGCTGTCCAACTTTTACATCATTCAAAATCAATACTAAAAAGTACCTAATTTCATCTTCATAGTTTTTCACTTTTTGCCTTAAAATTGCACTGTATCAATTGCTACCCAATCTCCCAACCTTTATGTTCCCAATTTGTACATCTTTACCATTGTGATCATTGCTGTTTTCTTATATGTGCTGCCAATCTGTTGTATGTTGTCTATTAACCTTGTTTAAATTACTAATCAAGCTGTCAATGTAATCAATCAGAGCTTTAATATAACAATATGCTTTAATATACCTACTTATCTCTCTCATCTCATTTTTCTCTTGTAATGTATCTTTATCATTTATCAATTCTGACTGAAATTACCTACTTAAAATTATCTGCTAGATTAAGGACCTGCCCGAAACGCTGTGCGTACTAGTGGCTTTGCAAGAATGTATATACTGTACTATCCAATGTATTCTCACAAACAAAATGTACCTTCTTGTATATATATAAATAAATAAATAAATAAAATAAATAAATAAAATAAATAAATATCAGCTTCCTCAGAGCTCTTGTTATCAGACGCCATCTTTAAAAAACATCGTGGTCCACATTCCCGGGTGTGGGAGCCTCAGTAGTGTGTGAGCAACCAAGGCTGGCGCTCACAGCATGAGCGCACAGCACTGCTGTTCAGCATGTGACCACAGCATCACCTAATAATGTCAAAATATATATACATATAACTTGTATTATTTAACCATGATAGTATTATAGAAGGGCCTGAGTGTGATAATGACTGGGTACAATGTTCAAATATCAGTGATTCAATGCTGTTCACGATGTTCACAGCGCTAGCCACAGCACCACAGCATTATTTCGTCCATCTACGAATCTTCAAATGACTTCTTAGATTCCTTTTCAAAATAAACGTGTGGTCAATTATTCATTTACAGGACCAGGATTGTGATAATAGCAGGATTGTGGTTATAATTAGCATTGTGCATAGTATTGTGGAAAGAGGAATTTTGGTGAGGAGGGAGGGAGAGAATTGAGGTTGCCTCACTGTGTGTGTGTGGCTGCCACTCTTGGTTTGCTCACCATACTAGCTTAGTGGTTCACTATGGGGAACACATATGTACATAGGTATATACAGTGTGTGTGTATATAGTGTAATAACAGCAACAGGAGTATGTTGAGAGGAGCTATTTTGGTGAGGTAGGTGACGTCGTAATCGTAGCATCGTCTGCTGTGTGATTTCTCATGCAGTGTATGGTGGCCATTGTACTGTTTGGACACAATACCGGCTTACTTGCGTAGTTCTGGTGAATAAAACATGTAGATAGGTATACATAACATATGTAAATAGTGTAATAAAAACAGTAAGATTATAGTGGGAGGAGGGGTGATGGCGAGTACGATGTTGGAGGAGAGAGGGAGGACTAGCTGGCTGGGTGTGGCTGCTCACACTCACAGAGTTGTGTGTGTGTGTTGATGGTGAATGTATATACTGTGTGACAGTGTATAGTGTGTAAATAGATTGTATATATACATAAATTAGCATGATACCTGGTAAATACACAAGTGTCATGCACGTAACATAGTGTCTTCAGACAGTACGGATGTTTTACTGCCATAATATAGTATACATGTTCATTATACATAGGATTAGCATGTAAAAACAAATAAAATGTATTTGGAACTGTGCGCAAAAAATGAACAAAAATATATTCGCGGCAGCTCGTGTGTCCCGGGAGCGTACGTCACGGGCGAACAGGGAATGATGACGTCACGCGCCAACTTATGGACCCCATAGCAGCCAAAGTACATACAATGTCGATTTTTTTTTTACAATACCCATACTGAAGGAAGGGCTTTTAGCACTTTAAAAAAACAAAATAATTTTTTCCAGAGAATTTATTTCCTGCACACTGGGGGGTGTCATATTTGGAAGCCGAGCAGTTATGGGGTTAACCTTCTTAAATTACAACATTATGGAGTAAGAGGTCACTCACTCCAATACCTACAATCTTGCCTCATTGACAGGCTCTGGTATGTCTCTATGAATGATTGCATTTCTCCCACTCTAGCCATTAACACCGGAGTTCCACCGGGCAGTATTCTTCGCCCTCTCGTCTTTCTCATTTCCCCCTCCCTTTCCAGCCCATTGCCATTGTGACGGGGCTTGGTTGGCAGATGCTACCTTACTTTGAGGTTACCTTGAGATGTTTTCGAGACTTAGCGACCCCACGGCCCGGTCGTCGACCAGGCCTCATCGTTGCTGGACTGGTCAACCAGGCTGTTGGATGCGGTGGCTCGCAGCCTGATGTATGAGTCGCAGCCTGATTGATCAGGTATTCTTTGGAGGTGCTTATCCAGTTCTCTCTTGAACACTGTGAGGGGTCGGCCAGTTATGCCCCTCATGTGTAGTGGAAGCGTGTTGAACAGTCTCGGGCCTCTGATGTTGATAGAGTACTGTACCTGTTACCAATACCTGGTACCTAGTATCTGGTACCTTATTAACTCCATGTAACCTACCTTACCCCTAAATGTCAACCCATGTCTTATTTTTTTTAAACAATGCTGTTTGTTGATCAACTTGTATATTGGCTATTTTCTACCATGTTCCCCCGTTTTTTATCTTTTATTTTTTTCTTTCAACACAATTTTTACTTTAAGCTCAATTACTATTAAGTTTTAGTCACAGTGTTTTTCCCCCACCTCACCTTGCCCAAAACGCTATGCGTACTATAGTTTTAGGTATTGTATGTACTAGCTCTGTCTATAAATACAACATTATGTTTGTAACTAATCTTCTATGTATGTACTTTTACCTGAATAAAAATTTGATTTGATTTGATTTGTTGCACCTCTGCTTTTCAGTGGGGGAATTCTCTACATCCTGCCATGCCTTCTGGTCTCATGTGATGTTATTTCTGTGTGCAGGTTTGGGACCAGCCCCTCTATTTTCCATGTGTAAATTATTATGTATCTCTCCCGCCTGCACTCAAGAGAATACAGATTTAGGCTCTTTAGTCAGCCCCAATAGTTTAGATGTTTTACTGAGTGGATTCTAGCAGTAAAGGATCTCTGCATACTCTCCATATCAACAATTTCTCCTGCTTTGAAAGGGGCTGTCATTGTGCTGCAGTATTCCACTCTTAGAGAGCACTAGCGTCTTGAAAATTTTCATCGTCGGTATAGAAACTCTAGTTTGAAAAGTCCTTGTTATTCAACCTGTCATTTTTCTTGCAGTTGTGATGGCTACTTTATTATGTACTTTAAAGGTAAGGTCTTCCAACATGAGTACACCCAAATCCTTTACATTGCTTTTTCGTTCTATGTTATGGTTTGGCTGCATTTTGTGTGGTTTCTGCTTTTATAATTTAATTTTTTCCATAGCGCAGGAGTTGGAACTTACCTTCATTAAATTCTATATGTAGTCCATTGAAAGACCTGATTTACGTGTGATTGGTGGTTTGCTGTGTTCTCTATGTTGTTTACTCTCATATAAATCTTAGTGTCATGTGCAAAGGATGATACAGTGCTATAGATTGTGTCCTTGTCTATGTCCGATATGAGGATGAGAAAAGTACTGAAGCAAGCACAGTACCCTGGGAGACTGAGCTTTTCACAGTTGATGGTCTGGATTAAATTTTGTTGACTATTACACATTGGGTTCTGTTAGTCAGGAAATTGTAGATCCATCTGCCTAATTTGCCGGTAATTCCTTTTGCACCTATTTTGTGTGCAATAATACCATTGTCACATTTGTCGAAGGCTTTTGCGAAATCTTTGTAAATTACATCAGCGTTTTGCTTGTCTTCCATGCCATCTAAGGCCATTTCATAGTTGTCCAGCAATTGTGATAGGCAAGGGCATCCTGTTTTGAAACCATGTTGTCCAGGGTTATGGAGATGCTGTGATTCCATGTGTTTTGTGATCTTATTTCTTAGCACTCTCTCAAATTTTTTAAGTTGAGTGATATTAGTGCTATCGGTTTGTAATTTTTTTTCCTGTGCTTTATTTCCACCTTTATGGAGTGGTGCTATGTTTGCTGATTTTAGTATGTCAGGGATAATGCCAGTATCTAGGCTTTGCCTCCAAAGAATGTGAAGGGCCTGCAACAGTGGTTTTTTACAGTTCATGATGAATATGGAGTTCGAAGAATCAGGGCCTGTTGCTGAGTTCATAGGCATACTGTCTATGGCTTCTTCAAAATCCAGTGGGGATAGGATGACATAAGATATATGATTTAATTAATGTTGGCATCACATCCATGAAAAATTAATTTGGGTTTGGGTTGTCAATCTTTAGTGTGTGTAGTGGCTCGCTTCAAACAGTCGTATTGATTAATCAGTATTTTGCTCATTTCTTTGTTGTCATCTGTGAAAGTTCTATCTCTGTCGCAAGGGCCTGATATTAGATGTCGTTTTTGATGACAAGACACAGGGTGACACGAAGCTGTGACTAGTATTTTTGTCTATATCCGAGATTAGAATGAGAAATAGCAGCAGTGCAAGGACTGTGCCCTGGGGGTTCAGAACTTTTCACTGCACTTGGGCTTGATCTTATTTGATTTACTGTCACACTCTGCATTCTGTTTGACAACGTTGAAAATCCAATGCCCCACTTTTCCCGTTATTCCCACTGATTTAATTTTATGGGCTATCACTCCCATTTTATGCGCTTTCACTCCATGGTCACATTTGTAGAATGCCTTTGCAAAGTCTGTGTACACAACATCTGCATTTTGCTTTTCTTCTAAGCCTTCTGTTATTTTGTCATAGTGGTTGAATAACTGTGACAAACAGGATCTCGCCTCAAATCCATGTTGTCCTGGGTTGTGTAGGTCATTATTTTCTATCAAACTAAAAGTTTGATTCTTAATTACTCTCTCATAATCTTTTATTATGTGTGAAGTTAGTGCAACTGGTCTATAATTTTTTGCCAAAGCTTTACTACCTTCCTTGTGCAGAGGAGCTATATATGCTGATTTAAGTGCTGCTTGTATCCCCCCCCCTGTATCTAGGCTCTTTTTCTATATTATATTGAGCTCTCATGCTACTGGTACTTAATATTTCTTTATGAATATTGAATTCCACGAGTCTGGACCAGGGACTGAGTGCACGGGCACGTTGTCAATTTCTCTTTCAAAGTCTTACAAGTTCGTGTTAATACCTGTTATATTATCTGCCGCTTGGATGTCATTCATAAAGAAGCTGTCTGGATCTTCAGCTTTCATGTTGTTTATTCGGGTGCTAAACAGTCTCATACTGGCTTTTTATCTCTTGTATAGCTTTCCGTTTCAATTCTATTTAAAATAAAAAATCAAATGTTTATTCAGGTAAAGTACATACTGTACATACAAGGTGTGATACAAACATTAATGGATTTATAGATAGAGCTAGTTCATGCAATGCCTAAAGCCACTTTTACGCAAAGCGTTTCGGGCAGGAAAAACACTTAAGAATAAAACTTAATACTAAATAATTCAAATATAAATACAAATATTTATTCAGGTAAAGTACATACATACAAGGTAAGATACAAAAGTTGATGGATTTATAGATAGAGCTAGTACATACAATGCCTAAAGTCACTATTACGCAAAGCGTTTCGGGCAGGAAAAACACTTAAGAATAAAACTTAATACTAATTGAGATTAAAGTATAAATTGTGTTGAGAAAAAAATAAGAAAAGAATGGAAAAAGGGGGGGGGATGGCAGAAAAAAATACAAAAATACAATTTGGTCAACAAACAGCATTGTTTAAAATAGAAGACATGGGTTGACATTTTGGAGGGTGAGGTAGGTTACATTTAGTTAATTAGGTAGTACTTAGTTTTTATCTTTAACTGGTTGGGAGAGGTACAGTCTTTAACATAATTGGGAAGGTCATTCCACATTCGAGCTCCCTTGATTTGTAAAGCATTTCTAGTTTGACTAAGTCGTACTCTTGGAATATCAAATAGGTATTTGTTTCTGGTGTGGTGCTCGTGGGATCTGTGACAACCTTCTAGGAAGCTTTTAAGGTCAGGAGTGACATTAACGTTCAGCGTTTTATATATATAAAATACACATTTGAGGATGTGCAGTGACTTAATGTCTAACATATTCAGAGATTACTTACACTTACACCACTTAGTCTCCGTGGTGTAGTGGTAAGACACTCGCCTGGCGTTCCGCGAGCGCTATGTCATAGGTTCGTATCCTGGCCAGGGAGGATTTACTGGGCGCAATTCCTTAACTGTAGCCTCTGTTTAACACAACAGTAAAATATGTACTTGGATGAAAAAACGATTCTTCGCGGCAGGGGATCGTATTCCAGGGACCTGCCCGAAACGCTACGCGTACTAGTGGCTGTACAAGTATGTAACAACTCTTGTATATATCTCAAAAAAAAAAAAAAAAAAAAAAAAAAAAAGATTTGAGTAAGGGTACCGAGTGATGTCTGGGACCAGAGTTAGATATTGTCCTAATAGCAGCTTTGTGTTGAGTAATTAGATGACGTAAATGATTTTGGGTAGTTGAACCCCAAGCACAAATACCATAGTTGAGATAACGATAAATGAGAGAATAATAGTGTCACCAGGGCAGGGCGAGGTACATAATATCTGATCTTAGAAAGAATGACAACAGTTTTTTTTTTTATATATATATTTAGAATGTGTCACTGAAAATTCAGCTTGTGGTCAATGAGAAGGCCAAGGAATTTGCCATCTACTTTGTTACAAATTTGGGTATTGTTTATCCTGAGATTTATTTGATCTGAGGATTTATTGCCAAACAAAATATAGAAAGTTTTGTCAATGTTGAGGGTGAGCTTGTTGGCAGTTAGCCAGTGATGGACTTTATTTAGCTCAGTATTCACTGTAACATTTAGAGCAAGGGGGTCAGGACTGGAGCAAATGAAAGTTGTGTCCTCAGCAAATAGAATTAGTTTGAGGTGTTGGGAGGCATTTGGAAGGTCATTAATGTAGATGAGAAAGAGGAGAGGGCCAAGTATGCTGCCCTGACGAACACCAGTGTTGATGGGTAGGGTGGGAGAAATTGAGTTATTCACAGAAACATACTGGAGCCTGTCAGTAAGGTAAGATTTGGGGTTTTGCAGGGAGTGACCTCTGACTCCTTATTGATTGTTACGACCCTGGGTTCTTCAGTGGAAACCAGAGGTCAAAATTTAACTAATTAAGCTACGTTAGAGTAGGAAATCGCAACCCGATGTGTCTTTGTTTGTATCTTCCCTGCCAGACGTAAGACTATTCTTGTTTCTCAAAGAGCATTTAAAGACTGAGCTGGGGGTTGATTATTAAATAATAACATAGGCACCAACTATGCTTACTATTACTTTCTAATCAGTTGTAAAGTAAACCTGAGTAAACTTGGTATAGGGCTGTGGTACGATTAGTTGAGCAGTCTGCCGGCAGCTGTGGGGAAGGGGACTGAGACTCCATCTTTTTCTGAGCTGGTGTGGTGTGGACAGGAACCTCTTACCCTTCCTCTTCGTTTCCTTATTTCTGTGTCTTGTTCAAGATGAGTATATTGAGCACCATATTATGCATGTCTGGCATACTCATGTCCTATGTGTTAGTAGTATACTTTATGTGTAGTAGGTGTTTTTAGGGTTTATATTACTAGTTATTCAAAAGGGGGTCCCATTGGAACCACGTGGTCCCCTACCCTAAGCTGACTCTAACTTCAAGTTATTCAATAGTAGAGCTTTACCCTAGCTTGTGCTCCGTGTAAAACCTTGTATCCTGTCTATGTGGACCAAGGCTTTTAACATAAGGTAGTGTGGTAAAGTTATTATTGTTATTGGTGTGAGTGTATATGGGGGGTTGTTAAGGGGTTAATAAATAAGTACATGAATTATAGGAGTATCCCTTCTTCCTGTGTGGGAGTGCATTGATCAACCCTTAGACTGACATATATGGTCTAGTAGCAAGGTATTATTACTGTGGATAGTTTATTTTGGGGGCCGGGCCTTTTAGCTCTCCCATATTTGATACTCTGTCTTCTAACTACCCTTACCCCTTAATAGTGCCAGTGCCCCATAGCAAGCCCACAACACCATTATTTATAACAAGTGGTTGGCCAGTCCGGGAGGAACATTATAAGTGTAAAAAATTAGATTCTTGAGTGCCAAAGCTAAAATTTTTTGTTTTCCGCAGAACGGTTGTGTGCTAGCCTAGGGTCCAGCTCATCTAGCAAAGGACATTCTTGCACTGACTGGACACCCAGCTGGATCCCTTCACGATTAAGGTTAGTGTGGCCTTGTGTTAGGGGCCGTGCAAATTTGTGTTTTTTTCCAATTTTTATTTTTTTTAATTTTTTCTCTGGCTGGGAGCTAAAATTATTAGTGATGTCATCTGAAATGCAGAGACTGGCAAGGGAGCCTTCAGTGGTAGAGATAAAGAAACTCACCAAGTCTAATTTAGTATTGTTAGGCAAGGAATTTGACCTAGAATTAAATGTCGCGGATAAAAAATGGACTTTGGTGAATGAAATATTACAACATTGTATTGATGAAGAACTATTGGCAAGTGATGCACCTTTATGCCAGCCTGGTCAAGCAGAAAGTGCAACTCATAGGGATAGAGAATTAGCTCTAGAGTTAGCAAAAATAAAATTAGAGGAGCAAAGACTCAAAACTGAGGAGGCTAGAATTAGAGCGAATGCCACTGGACCTCCACCTGCCGGGGATTCAATCCCCAGGCATTATGAGAAAAAGCATAATTTGCCTGAATTTTCCGAGTCGGACCCTGAAAGGTTTTTCAACCATTTTCAGAGATTGGCCATGTCCATGAACTGGCCAAAGGAAGAGTGGGTGAAAATCCTAGAGGGAAGACTTAGGGGTAAAGCACAAGATATTTTTATAAACATGCCTGACGACGAGTGTTTTGAATATGATAAAGTCAGGGAACGTATTTTGCGGGCATATGAAATTACTCCTGAAGCTCACCGCCAAGCTTATCGCAACCTTAGGCCTACTCACAACCAACCGCTCACTGAATTTGCTAATGATCAAATTAGATTGTTTGATAAATGGATTCGCTCGGCTAAAGCCGAAACATACGAGGCACTCAAGAACACTTTGTTAATCGAACAGTTTATAGATAGTATGTCAGACATGGTAGCTCAATATATTAGAGGAAGGGTAGAGGTAAATTCTAAAATAAGGGATTTGGCCAAGTTGGCAGAAAACTACCAATTGGCGGGCAAAAGGCCCAATAAAAATAATTGTACCCCACAGAGTAACAAAACTTATACCCACAGCCAGTCCAGACCAGCTCATTCTAACCCTTTAACTAATGCACCTTCTGTTTCAGACATAACTAACCCTGTTAAAGTGTCTAGCCCCACGGCACCTAAGGGTGAACCGAAGGGTAATTCTGTTAGTAATGTCTCTTCTCCCCGACGTTTTTGTGGTCACTGTAAACGCCCAAACCACACTATTAGCCGTTGTTGGCAACTGTACCCGGAAAAAAGACCCAATGCTCTAGTTGTGACACAGAGCTTGAGGCCTTCGGAAGGGTTAGGGAGTAAGACCTCCAACCCACAGTGGTTGGACTTGCTTACCCCATTCTTATCGAAAGGGAGACTACTTTTGTCTGAGGGTTCTTCCTGGAAGGACGTGGTGATCTTCCGAGACACCGGTGCCATCCAGACTTTAATTTTAGAGAGTGCATTGCAAGGTGCCAACACTCTCGACACTGGAGAGGTGGTACTGGTCGAGGGTGTCACTAGTGATACTCGAGCAGTACCCCTCCATAAGGTTATACCCTGGAATCTGATTTCCACAAGGGTGTTTGTACAGTTGGAGTCACTTCATACCTACCTTTCCCTAATGTTGATTTAATAGTTGGAAATGATTTAGCAGGGGATAAGGTAGGGGACTCCAGACTGCCTATTATGTTGCTTACCCCTAAGGTTTGCCTGGATCCACCCGCCGCAGAGGATAATGTTGTGTATCCTGCGTGCACAGTGACCAGGTCTATGGGACTTAAATGTAAGGGCAGCCCTGTGCTTGCCAAGGTGGTAAATCCCGAGGACACAAGGAACTTTCCGAGTGGTGAAACCAAGTGGACCTCGCGGACACATTCATGGCCCGACTCGATGACGTGGCCGAGGACATTGTGGAGAGCCTGCCACCGCCATCTACCGAGAGTAGTGGGGAGGTGGAGGAGAACACTGTTGAGCCTCGGCCAATAGCATCTGACCAAGGCCTAGATGCCTCCTTGAGTGAGTTACAGAAAGCTGACCCCACTCTTGCAGATTGGCATGAGACAGCTGTCTCTATGGAGGAAATTGTAGACGCAGCAACTGGGTACTACTACAGTGATCGGATTTTGATGAGAAAATGGAGACCACAGAGTGCTCCCTTGTCAAATGAGTGGGAGGTAGTCCACCAGGTTATGTTGCCGACCTGCTATAGAGAAAGAGTTTTGGCAGCTGCTCATGATGATCCTATGGGAGGACATCAAGGTATAAATATTACGTATCACAAAATTTTAAAATATTTTTTCTGGCCCGCCCAAGCTGAAAAGCGATGTGGCAAAATTTTGTAATGCGTGTATTGTTTGTCAACTGGTTGGGAAACCAAACCAGACTCCACCTAAAGCTCCTTTAAGGCCTATTGTCGTGCCAGAGGAACCATTTTCTCATGTGGTAATGGACTGTGTTGGACCATTACCTATCTTGAGATGATTTCGGGGCTTTAGTGTCCCCGCGGCCCGGTCCTCGACCAGGCCTCCACCCCCAGGAAGCAGCCCGTGACAGCTGACTAACTCCCAGGTACCTATTTACTGCTAGGTAACAGGGGCATTCAGGGTGAAAGAAACTTTGCCCATTTGTTTCTGCCTCGTGCCGGAATCGAACCCGCGCCACAGAATTACAAGTCCTGCTCTCTATCCACCAGGCTACGAGGCCCCAGACCCTAGAACTATGTCTGGTAATATTTACCTAATCACGATGATGTGTATCACTACTCGTTACCCAGAGGCTTTTGCTGTAAGGAACATCCGAGCAAAAACTGTTGTTGCTCGTATGTTGCAATTTTTTTCCACTTTTGGACTGCCTCGGGTCGTGCAAACTGACAATGGTACTAACTTTAAGTCTGATATTTTTGAGCAATTTTGTAAGGACCGTGGAATAACTCATAAGGTTTCCAGCCCATACCATCCACAGAGTCAGGGGGTAATTGAACGTTTCCATCTAACTCTGAAGCAGATATTGAAGGCATCGTGCGAGTTCCCTCACCTTCTGGGATGAGAATTTACCGTATGTTTTGTTTGCGGCTAGAGAGGGATTACAAAGTTCACCGGGTTGTTCTCCTTTTGAGTTAGTCTTTGGCCATAAAGTTCGTGGACCCTTGCAAATGTTACAGGAGAATCTGTTAGGGAACGTAACGTTAACCGAAGGTTCGGCTTTCTTTGCCCAACACCACCAGAGACTCAAGGACTGCAATGCGGCGGCACTAAAGTATCTTGGGGAAGGCCCAAGAAAAGATGAAAGACCGAAACGATGTTAAGGCTAAGTTGCGGGTATTTCAGCCTGGCAACCCTGTCCTGGTATTAAAGCCTCGACTAGGGAACACTATGTCCCACAAGTACGAAGGCCCCTACATCGTGACAGAAAAGACTGAGGACCTCACGTACAAAGTGAGGCACTCTGACAAGCGTAACCAGGTAATGCTCGTACATGTAAATCGGTTGAAGAAGTTCCAGGGCCCCAGGCCCATTGCACTAACCAATGTTTCCATTTCCAGTGAGGGAGGGGATGATTGTTCTGGGAACCCAACTAATCTCATTTTCAATAATTCTAGTTCTGTGAATGCTGTGGAGGGACTGTCCCATTTGCAAATGGCCCAACGTGAAGAGGTGCAGTCGTTGCTTGATGAATTCTCCAGTCTGTTCGGGGAGGTCCCGACCCAGACTGATGCCATTTGCCATGATGTCGAATTGACGGACTACACTCCCATTCGCCTTCAACCCTATCGGATGAGTCCAGAAAAGAAGGCCATCATACGGAAGGAGGTCGACTTCTTGCTCCAGCACGGCCTCATCCGGCCGAGCCAGGGCTCTTGGTGCTCGCCCTGCCTTTTGGTCCCTAAACCAGACGGCTCCTGGCGATTATGCACCGACTATCGGCAGCTCAACAAGGTAACCATTGTGGATGCCTATCCGCTGCCCCTCCTTGAGGACTGCATCGACGAGCTGGGAAATGCCAAGTACGTCTCGAAATTCGACCTCTCGAGGGGGTATTATCAAATCCCACTCACTGAACGTGCTAAACAACTAACTGCGTTCGTGACACCAGAGGGTGTTTTTGAGTATCAAGTGTTACCGTTCGGCTTGCGTAATGCCCCTGCCACGTTCCAGAGGCTAATGAACTCTCTGCTCGCTAATGTGCCAAATTGTCGGGTGTATTTAGATGATATCGTGCTCTTTGACAGTAATTGGGCTGACCACATAGCTAGGTTACGCCAGTTGTTTGCAATCTTGAAAAGGGCAAACCTTACCTTAAATGCTAAAAAGTGTCATTTTGGCCAAGGCACAGTGACGTACCTCGGTTATGAAGTGGGCCAAGGAAAAGTGTTACCTCGGCAAGATAAAATCAGTGCCATTCTGGAATATCCAGTCCTAAAGTCTAAGAAGGACGTTCAAAGATTTATCGGTATGTGTGCGTACTATCGACGTTTTTGTCAGAACTTTTCCAGTGTTGCCACTCCTCTCACAGACTTGTTGCGGAAAGCCGTTAAATTTAAGTGGTCATCAGACTGTGCAGAGGCCTTTAAAAATTTGAAATTGATCTTAGCTTCCGCCCCAGTGCTTGCTAGTCCAAGGTTCGACCGACCGTTTAAAATTCATGTTGACGGGTCTGACTCGGGTGCTGGTGCAGTGTTGTTGCAAACTGGGGGATGATCAGGTGGAACACCCAGTATATTATTACTCTGTGAAATTCGACAAGGCGCAACGCAATTATTCAGTGGTAGAAAAAGAGGCGTTGGCGCTAGTGTTAACATGTAAAAAGTTCGAAGTTTACCTCACAGGTAATATAGTGGAAGTGTACACGGACCATAACCCACTAGTCTTCCTGACTCAGATGAAGGGTAAGAATAAACGCATCCTCAGGTGGGCGTTGTATCTACAGGACTTCAATCTTTCCATTACCCACCTACCGGGCCGACTCAACGTGATGGCCGACGCTCTGTCCAGGTTGCTGGAATAACATTCATCTAGGCCAGGGGTCTCCAAACTTTTCAATGTAAGGGCCACATTATATATTTCCCATATTTATGCAGGCCGGAGGAATAAAAAATGAAATTGCTATTTTGTATAACTAAGATAAAGGCATTGTCAAAGTACAGAGAAAAGAATATTGTACAGTGTTTGTGCTCCCTGAAACGGAAGCAGCGAAGTCCCACTCGCCCTCCATCCCCACAATATACAGTTATACACAACTGATTGGTTGTAATGCACAACACATACCTACCAGTATTAGTATCTGTGCGTCACACTATCGAGAGAGAGGAAAACTGACTCAGGTTGAGCGCCACCTGTCAGCAGCCCCAGCTTTGAATAATTCTGCGATGCCATTCGTATGATAATTATTTTTTCAAGGCCACCACACAGGGATTTGTTTGGAGGGCCGGATGAAATTATGTGGCGGGCCGGATGTGGCCCGCGGGCCATAGTTTGGAGACCCCTGATCTAGGCCACAGGAAGCCATTTACCAACTGTTATGCTTTAGTTATTTTTTTTTTTTTTAGGTTCTCCTGTGACATTAAATATTCCGTGTCCAATTTATTTACTTCCCTGTTTTTTTTGTGTGTTTTTTTTCTTTCAGAGAACTCCTTTGTATTTTTCTTACAGAGAAATTGTTGTTTTTGATTGATTTTTTTTGTCATGTTTTTTCTTTTTATTCTCTGTATACTCTTACAAAAAAATATGACTACTATTCTGGTAGTCACATTTTTTTTTTCTCTGAAGGGGGGAGGAGTGTTACGACCCTGGGTTCTTCAGTGGAAACCAGAGGTCAAAATTTAACTAATTAAGCTACGTTAGAGTAGGAAATCGCAACCCGATGTGTCTTTGTTTGTATCTTCCCTGCCAGACGTAAGACTATTCTTGTTTCTCAAAGAGCATTTAAAGACTGAGCTGGGGGTTGATTATTAAATAATAACATAGGCACCAACTATGCTTACTATTACTTTCTAATCAGTTGTAAAGTAAACCTGAGTAAACTTGGTATAGGGCTGCGGTACGATTAGTTGAGCAGTCTGCCGGCAGCTGTGGGGAAGGGGACTGAGACTCCATCTTTTTCTGAGCTGGCGTGGTGTGGACAGGAACCTCTTACCCTTCCTCTTCGTTTCCTTATTTCTGTGTCTTGTTCAAGATAAGTATATTGAACACCGTATTATGCATGTCTGGCATACTCATGTCCTATGTGTTAGTAGTATACTTTATGTGTAGTAGGTGTTTTTAGGGTTTATATTACTAGTTATTCAAAAGGGGGTCCCATTGGAACCACGTGGTCCCCTACCCTAAGCTGACTAACTTCAAGTTATTCAATAGTAGAGCTTTACCCTAGCTTGTGCTCCGTGTAAAACCTTGTATCCTGTCTATGTGGACCAAGGCTTTTAACGTAAGGTAGTGTGGTAAAGTTATTATTATTATTGTTATTGGTGTGAGTGTATATGGGGGGTTGTTAAGGGGTTAATAAATAAGTACATGAATTATAGGAGTATCCCTTCTTCCTATGTGGGAGTGCATTGATCAACCCTTAGACTGACATATATGGTCTAGTAGCAAGGGATTATTACTGTGGATAGTTTATTTTGGGGGCCGGGCCTTTTAGCTCTCCCATATTTGATACTCTGTCTTCTAACTACCCTTACCCCCTTAATAGTACCAGTGCCCCATAGCAAGCCCACAACACCATTATTTATAACAATGATGTATTTTAAGAAGAAGGTTTTGGTGGTTGACAGTGTCAAAAGCCTTATGCAGGTCCACAAGTAACCCAACAGGGAACTCATTTTTATCAAGAGCTGCATGTATCAAGTTAATCATACTAATAAGTGCATCGTTAGTACTTTTTATGGGTCTGAAGCCATATTGACAAGAGCTAAGTATATTGTGTTTGGCTAAATAAGAGTAAAGCTGTTTGTAGATGAGTTTTTCAAACATTTTTGACAAGTTTGGCAGGATTGTTATAGGTATGTAGTTGTTAACATCAGTGAGATCACCACATTTGTGGACAGGCGTTACTCTCTGTTTTTTTTTTAGAATATCTGAAAAGGTTTGGAGTTCAAGTGACTTGTTGAAGAGCAATGCAATAGCAGGAGCTAAAGATCTGGAGGCTTTTTTGTAAATTAAAGTTGGTATCTCCTCAAGGGCACTAGACTTGGTTTTAAGGGAAAGGATTATCTCAATAACATCAGTGGAATTTGCAGGCGTTAGGTACAGAGACTGTGGATACTTACCTGTAAGATAGTCCTGAACTGAATTATTCAAAGCAGAGTGATGCTTTGGCCATGCACAAGATTAACCAAGATCTGTCTGTCAGAGTCGACCACCTCGAACAGGAATTAAGCTCTCTTCAGATCTCGGTTACTAACTCTAAATCAGCAGAAACCTCTAAGAAGCAAGAAGATATGTTACAAAAGTTAGAGAACCATTTTAACTCCCTACAACAGCAACACACTGCAACCCAAGACGAATCAGACCAACTTAAGCTCCTTGATTCTGTCATCATCTCATCACATGATTTTCCCCATGAAACTGACAGAGAAGATTGTACTGCCATCGTGATCCAGGAATTGCGTACTAAGTTGAATTATTCAATCGAAGCAAGAGACATTAAGTCAGCTTATAGAGTGGGTACGAAATCATCTGGTACAAACAACAGAAAGATTCGTGTGAAGTTAGATAGCTGCTCCCGCAAATCAGACCTTATCACTGCTGCAGTCGCTACAAAATCCAATGTTTATGTGAACGAATGTCTAACCAGATTCAGACAAAATCTCTTATTTAAACTACGTGGAATCTGCAAAAAATCCACTGCTATTAAACATTGTTTTGTGCGCGATGGTAAAATAATAGCTAGGAAGACTGACTGGAAAAACTTATGTCATAACCACTGAGGCACACCTCACTTCTTTCCTGGATGACTGTGGGATATCAGCTGAATAACCTGAACATAATTTGTAGTCTCACATACAACCAAAGTGTACTTAAGCTCTGCCTTTCCTTTCCAAAGGTTTTTATTTTTATTTTATTTTTTGTTTGTCATCTTTGCCTGTTTTATACTCTTAATTATTTGGTCTTAGTTAATCCCCTTGTCACTAAACCTAGGGCTTTTTATTACCCTGTTACTTAAAGTAACTTGGTATTTGTTTCTTGTAATCATTTATTGGAATTAATTAACAGTATAATTGTTTATATAAGCATCTACCTCAGTATCTTAGTAAAATCTTCCACATGAATATACTCTCACCCTGTTTATTTTTACACTTAGATTTATATTAGAGTAAATTTCAAGATTTAATTAGATTTACATGCCATCTTTTTTTTCTTTTCTTTTTTTCTCTTGGAATTATCTATTTGAGCTCACTGTTTTCTTAGGTTCATACCAATTATAGGATTTTAATTAACCATTACTAAGCTAATTATCTTCAAGATCATTTTTTTTATGATTATTATTTTTCTTACTATTTTTTATTTTACATTTATATTATCAGTCTCTACTGATTTTTTGTTTTTTATTTTATGTAACTTCTGTGTCCTCCCTGGCTATCTATTGGATCTTATTTTACTTCTAAATTGTTACTATTTTATTGTATTTGCTTTTATTCTTGTGTTTTGCTTTATCGTGTATCTTGTATCGTGATCCCTCTGCATCTCTATGCACACTGATATTGATCCTGATCAAAATCTTCTGTATCATATCTACACCAACCAGCACATTGATCATCATTATTGCAAGTATTTCACAGCACACCAGGCTAAAAACAAACTTCAAAATAGCACCTGTCTATCAGTTTATAACCAAAATGTTAGATCACTTGGTAAACATTTTGACGATTTAAATGCATTACTCACAGCACTAGGTACTAACTTATCGTTCATTATTTTAACAGAAACTTGGCTAAATAAAGACTATACCCAACTCTACAACTTAGCTGGTTATAAAGCCATTCATAACTGTAGGCCTAATAAAAAAGGTGGTGGCACAGCTATATATTACCGAGATACATTTATCTGCAACAGTGTTATTAGTGACAGAGATGACTACTGTGAATATACTTTTGCTCAATTTACAATTAAATCCCTTAAATCCTCTTTGACTATTGGAGCCATCTATAGATTTCCCAATACTAACATAGCTTCTTTCTCAGACTACCTAAGGAATCTTATTATAAACAACAATCTCAACAAAAACCACATCATTCTGGGAGGAGACTTTAATATTGACCTGGGTCAACAAAATTGCTCTCAAGTTGACTATTTCCTTAACAGCATGAACTCATGTATGCTAATCCCCACAATCACCAAACCTACCCGAATCACTCAAACATCAGCCACTACCTTGGACCACATATGGACAAACATAAAATCTCCCCTTGTATCTGGTATAATCTACGACAGAACAACTGACCACTATCCTACCTTTCTCATAGCGAACATGGACATAACACCACCAAAAAGCAAGAAACTTTCATTTAGGCTACACAGTGAATCAGCTTTAGGCAATCTTACAGATGCACTTCACAATATTAACTGGGATTCTGAATTCAATAATACCCATGATATAAATTCATTAGCTAACCTCTTCCTCTCCAAAACTCTAAGCCTCTACAACCTTCATTGTCCCCTTCTTACCAAGCAAGTAACTGACAAAAGATTAAACAATCCATGGCTCACAAGTGGCATTCACAACTCAATCAGCAAGAAACATGAATATGAAAAGAAACTTAGGATTGGCCTAGTTTCAAAGGAAGTAGCTAAAAGGTACTCATCAATGCTTACCAGTATCATAAGAAAGGCAAAACTTGCATATTATGTGAATAGATTCAATGAAGCAAAAGGCAACATGAAAAACACTTGGAAAACTATCTCTAGTATCCTAGGAACTAAACAACACTCACATAACCAAATAAAACTCTACAAGGTTGGGGATATACCGTCAACTGATTTAGAAATGGCAAATGAATTTAATAGTTTCTTTTCATCGGTTGGTGCTAATCTTGCCAGTAGAATCCAACAGACTCAGACACATATTAACACATATCTCTCAGGCAGCTATCCAAACTCTCTTCTCCTTTCACCAATCAGCCCGGCAGATGTTGTGTCCATCATACACTCTCTAAAAACCAAGGCAGGGAACACCAGTGAAATTCCATCCATTGTGTACAAGAGAGCCTCCCATGCCCTTGCCCCACCCATAGCACTACTGTTCAACAAATCTATAGAGTGTCACACCTTCCCTGATATCCTCAAAAAAGCAAGAGTAACGCCAGTCCATAAAGGAAGCAATCCGGCGGACATAAACAATTATAGACCAATATCAAATCTACCCATTCTATCAAAAATATTTGAAAAAATTATTTACAAACAGCTCTATTCCTACCTCGTAAAATTCGACATACTCAGCCACTGCCAGTTTGGCTTCCGGTCCCAAAAGAGCACCAACGATGCCATCATTAGTCTCCTTGACGTTATCTACTCAGCCCTTGACAAAAATGAGTTTCCGATTGGACTCTTCATTGACCTAAGAAAAGCCTTTGATACTGTTAATCACAACTACCTCTTACTTAAACTCCAGCATTATGGAATCCGAGGCCTTGCCCTTGACTACATCCGATCCTATCTTAGTGACAGACACCAATATGTAACCATCGTTGATACAACTTCTTCCACTCTACCAATTACCGTTGGAGTGCCACAGGGCAGTATCTTTGGACCTCTTCTATTTCTTATATATATAAACGATCTGCCTAATGTCTCTAATATTCTCAAACCTATATTGTTTGCTGACGATACTACCCTTATCTATTCAGACCTCAACCCACATACACTAAATAATGTTGTGAATAATGAATTAAAAAAAGTCCACTTATGGATGTCAACGAACAAACTAACATTAAACATCGAAAAGACTTACTACATCTTATTTGGAAGCAAATCATCAAATGCAATTCAGCTATAGATAGACAACATTAACATCAGTAATAAAAATGATGGCAAGTTTCTTGGCCTATTCTTAGACACGAGACTCAACTTCAGCACCCACATTCAACACATAACTAAGAAAGTCTCTAAGACAGTTGGTATACTCTCTAAAATAAGATATTATGTTCCTAACTCTGCTCTCCTCTCACTATATTATGCACTAATCTACCCCTATCTTAATTATGGTATCTGTGCATGGGGGTCTACCACTGCAAACTACCTTAAGCCCATCATCACCCAGCAAAAATCTGCTATCAGAATAATAACTAACTCTGCTTTCAGACAACACTCAGCTCCCTTGTTTAAATCCCTAAACTTGCTAAATATTGACTTCCTCCACACATTCTCTTGTATCAACTACATTTACAAAACCCTGTTCTTAAATGCAAACCATGCTCTGAAACTCTCCCTGGACAGATGTAATAGGACCCATTATCACCACACCAGAAATAAATATCTCTTTGATATCCCCAGGGTCAAGCTTAATCTGTGTAAACACTTTATGCAAATTAAGGGACCTAGTCTATGGAACTGTTACGGCCCTCTCGGGACGCAACGGGGTTCTTACTCTGATGTTGTTAGAGGAAGTTGTATCCGGCCCCAAGCCAGTAGTGGCTATCAAGGGATGTGATCCGTGACGCAAGAAACTTAAAGGGGGAAGGGAAAGAAAGTTAAGAACTTAAGATTATAATTTACCATCACCAAATAAATAATATATAAAAGAGTGCACAGGGGGAGGGGTATTAACACTGTACAGGGGAAATACACAATAGTCTTCTGCTGAAGACTCTGGATGCAGACTCTCGGTGCTGAGTCCTCGGTGCTTTCGTGGTCCCTTGACGAATCCTTCGACCAAGCTGAGTCTACCCCAGACACAGGCCAGCCAAAACACAGTTCCACTGGGGGCACCGCCGTGGAGGCCGTCAACCACAAGTCCAGCAGGTCTGCTGGCAGGTTCCGGATCAGCAAGGCTGGTCAGGCCACTCCACGAACGATATAAGGGTAATGCCCTAGACAGGAGCCTCGTGTGATACCACAAATCACTCTCCTGTCCTCAGTACCCCAGTGGATAATCGTCTCCAGCGGTCGGTAATCGTCGGTCCCGGGTAATCCTTCTACTGCCACTCCACTGGCAGGGTAACACCACAGTGTTCTTCCGGGGGACGACGTCACAGCTGCTGCAGCAAAGCACAAGGTATGGAGACGGCTGCCTTGGGTAGACTGATTCAACTTCCATCACAGCAGTCCCAGGTCGACTCTGTAAGCAGACACGTCATCAATAACAGGGACACTAAAACACCTCACTTACAGGCTCAGACACAAACGCCCGACATATCCACTCCATAGATGGCGTTGTAGTCTGAGCACCACCTCACCAGAGGTCAGCGGCGGCGGTGCTGTGAACTGAACGGGACTGGAAACTGGCCCTTGTAGCCAGTACACGTCGTCCTCACCAGGTGTCGTCGTCCATTTGGTGGGGGTTTCGGGAGCTGACCCTCAGATGGCGCGGTCGTCACTGCTCCGTGCTCGGACGTCGGATCCGAGTTCGTAACAGGAACTCACTCCCTAGTGAATTGAAAAACTGTAAAACTTTTGCTTTATTTAAAAGCAAAACCAAAAAGTACCTAATTTCATCGTCTTAGTTTCCTACACTGAGCTTTAAATTTGCTCTGTACCTAGTGTTACCCAATCTCCTAATTTTTATGTAGTATTAAGCAACCTTATCATTGTGTTCATTGCTGTCTTCTTTTATGTGCTAGCCATATGCTGTATTGTGACTACCAATTTTTGTCAACTACCATTCAAGCTGTCATTGCAATCAATCTTATATTGTTTCTGCCGTATTGTGCCTACCAATTTTTGTCAACTACCATTCAAGCTGTCATTGCAATCAATCTTAGCTACCTATGTGCTTTAATATACTGTACCTACAATTTTCTCTCATCTTTCTTTCATTCCATGTAACTGTTATCATTTTTTTGTCTATAAATTTTGCAAGTATTTACCTCCCTAAAATTTTCTTAGATTAAGGACCTGCCCGAAACGCTGCGCGTACTAGTGGCTTTACAAGACTGTAATCACCATATTATGTATCCTCACATTCCCAATGTACATTCTTGTATATGCATAAATAAATAAACCCCGTGTATCCGCGGGCCGTTTAAATAAATAATAATAATAAATAATAATAAATATAATAAATATGTTTATTCAGGTAAGGTACATACATACAAGTTGTAACACCCATGATCTCCCCCCCCCCCCTTAGAGTTCACACCCAGGGAAGCCTTCTCCAAGAGTTCAGCCCAGATGACCTCCGGTTTATCTTGTATATTGATTAAAAATTCCTGGGTTAGTCTTAGTCAGCATAGTTTCAAGTATGTAATATTTCATGCAAGGAAATTAGACTCCAGATTCTTATGTGTAAACATCCCTGGATCTCCCCCTTTTGGCCAGGTCAGAGGTCAGTCACATGTAATTAATAACTCCTCTCTTGAAGAGTGTATGGTGAATGTCAAACAAGCTTTTTGAAATATTTCTTGAGTGTTTGTACACTCTTGGTGGGTAGCAACAGCAGATCTCCCCCTCCCCCTGTGGGGGTTGTATATAGAGGGCCTGTAGGAACATAGGAAAGGCAGAGTGCGGTACACCGGGATCGAGAGCGGGTCTGTGAAGAACATCTCAGCCCGGGAGAGACAGATAGCTTAAGGTAATGTGTATGATCTCTGAGTTTTTGTTCCATGCCCAAATTTCTTAACTTTTTGCCAGTGTTAGAGTAGCATTTATAAGTGGTGATTGACATAATTTTGGTCTCAATAAACTCGTTAAATTTCCCGTCTGTGTCAATTGTTGAATCCTCTTTGCCTTTTTGGATATAGTGGCTGACAACCGTTTTCATAATTAATGACAGTCATAGAAAGTACTCTCCTAGTCAAGCAATGTTTCTTGCCTCGTTGCTTGATATAGCTCAATGGTCAAAGGCAGATGGTGGCAGCGTATTTAATCCTTGTGTTAGCATTTCCTTATCTTGCGTAGTACTCTTGCGTAGTACTCCAAAGCATCACATGATGCGATGCGCAATTTACTGCAAGTCGGTCAAAGCATCATATGATGCGATGCGCAATTGAAGGGTTATTAAACAATAATGATTAATGACTGAACTTGTAATACTGCTATCTGCCATGTAAAAAAAAATATTATGTTTAGTTAAAATTACCATCTGCTCTTCTGTTGCACTTTTGCTGTTCCATTCAATATGTAATTATTGTCATTATTTTTATTTGTTCTAGATCTGTTTAACTTTTGCTTTTGATCTCAATTACTTTTAACTCTTAGTTTTAAGTTTTTTCCACATCATGCCTGAAACGCTGTGCGTATTAGTCGCTTTAGGCATAGTATAAACTTGTTCTATCTAGAAATCCAACATTGTGCTTGTAACCCATTTTGTATGTATTTGTCTCAAAAAAACATTATCATCATTAGCATTAGCATTTTGTTAAATAGGGATAGCTTAGGAAATAGTATAGTGAAAGGAGAGAAGAGTGGGTAATATAATATGTGATTTTTGAGAATATACCAACAGTTTGAGACATTGCCTGTGTACTGTATGTAAGTGTTAAAGTTTAGTCTCTTGTTTATGTATAGGCCAAGGAACTTTTCATCATTTTTAATGCTAATGTTGTCATTATAAATCTGAAGGTGAATTTCATTTGATGATTTACTTCCAAATACAATTATTACAATACATATACAATTCCAAATACAATTACAATAATTCTACCTCTAATTGTTTCAATTCTTTTGTTTACTTGCATTTATTGTTGTGTTTTGCCATAATTATTCTCTAATTTTAGCAGACTCAATACTTTGTAAGCTCTTATTGTATTGTTATATTATTATATTGCTGTGTTTTGCTATAATTACTTTCTATTTTACAGCAGATTTAGTTTTCATCTGTTCCTGTAATTGCTTATCTTATTGTATCGTGACATTCTTATCTATATGCTTACTGATATTGATCCTGATCGAAATCTTCTGTCCCATATCCACACTAATCAGCACATTGATCATCATTATTGCAGGTACTACACAGCAAATCTTGCAAAAAACAAACTCCTAAACAGCACGTGCTTATCAGTTTACAACCAAAATGTTAGGTCACTTGGTAAACATTTTGATGATATAAATGCACTACTCACAGCACTAGGTACTAAATTATCTTTCATCATTTTAACAGAAACTTGGCTAAGTAATGACTATACCCAACTCTACAATTTAGCTGGTTATAAAGCCATTCATAACTGCAGGCCTAATAAAAAAGGTGGCGGTACAGCAATATATTACAAAGATACCTTCATTTGCAATAGTGTCATTAGTGATAGAGACGACTATTGTGAATATACCTTTGCCAAGTTCTCCAGTAAATCCCTTAAATCCTCCCGGATAATCGGTGCCATCTATAGATTTCCTAATACCAACATACCTTTATTCTCTGACAATGTAAGGAATCTTATCATAAATAACAATCTCAACAAAAATCACATCATTCTGGGAGGTGATTTCAATATTGACCTGGGTCTTCAAAACAACCCTCAAGTTGACTATTTCCGTAACAGCATGCACTCCTGTATGCTAATCCCCACAATCACCAAGCCCACCCGAGTCACTCAAACATCTGCCACTACCCTGGATCACCTATGGACTAATATAACAGCTCCCCTTACATCTGGGGTAATTTATGACAGAACAACTGACCACTATCCTACCTTCCTCATAGCAAACATTGACTCATCACCACCAGAAACCAAAAAACTTTCATTCAGGCTACATAGTGAATCAGCTTTAGGCAATCTCTCTAATGCACTTCACAATATTAACTGGGAATCAGAGTTTAATAATTCATAGGATATAAACTCATCAACTAACCACTTTCTCTCCAAAACTCTAAGCCTCTACAACACTCACTGTCCCCTCCTCACCAAACAAGTAACTGATAAAAGAAAAAATAACCCGTGGCTCACAAGTGGCATAATTAAATCAATCAACAAAAAACATGAATACGAAAAGAAATTTAGGAGTGGCCTAGTTTCAATGGAAGTAGTTAAAAGGTACTCATCAGTGCTTACCAGTACCATAAGAAAAGCAAAACTTTCATATTATGAGACTAGATTCAAAGAAGCAAAAGGCAACATGAAAAGCACATGGAATACCATCTCTAACATACTGGGAACTAAACAACACTCCCACAACCAGATAACACTCTCTAAGGATGGCCTTACACTGTCATCTGACTTAGAAATGGCGAATGAATTTAATAGCTTCTTTTCATCGGTTGGTGCTAACCTTGCTAGTAAAATCCCACAGACTCAGACACATATCAACTCATATCTCTCAGGCAGCTATCCAAACTCTCTTCTCCTCTCACCAGTCAGCCCGTCAGATGTTGTGTCCATCATACACTCACTAAAAACCAAAGCTGGGAACATCAGTGAAATCCCATCCATTGTATACAAGAGCGCCTCCCATGCCCTTGCACCACCTATAGCTCTGCTGTTCAACAAATCCCTTGAGTGTCATACCTTCCCTGATATCCTTAAAAACGCAAGAGTAACGCCAGTTCATAAAGGAGGTAATCCGTCAGACATAAACAACTACAGACCAATATCGAACCTACCCATACTATCAAAAATATTTGAAAAAATTATCTACAAAAAGCTCTACTCCTATCTCGTGAAATTCGACATTCTTAGCCCCTGTCAGTTTGGCTTCCGCTCTCAAAAGAGTACCAACGATGCAATTATTAGTCTCCTTGATATAATTTACTCAGCCCTTGACAAAAATGAGTTTCCAATTGGACTCTTCATTGACCTGAGAAAGGCCTTTGATACTGTTAATCACGATTACCTCTTATGTAAACTCCATCATTATGGAATCCGAGGCCATGCACTGGACTATATCCAATCCTATCTTAGTGATAGACACCAATGTGTAGCCATCAATAATATAATCTCTCCCATTCTACCAATAACCGTTGGAGTGCCACAGGGCAGCATCTTGGGACCCCTACTATTTCTTATATACAATAATGATCTGCCTAATGTCTCTAACATTTTGAAACCTATTTTGTTTGCTGATGATACTACCCTCATTTACTCCAACCCCAACCCACATACACTAAATGATGTTGTTAATAATGAACTAAAAAAAGTCCACTTATGGATGTCAACCAACAAACTAACACTTAACATAGAAAAGACCTACTACATCCTATTTGGAAGCAAATCTACAAATGCAATTCAGCTTCAGATTGACAATATAAACATTAGCAATAAAAATGATGGAAAGTTTCTTGGCATATTCCTAGACAAGAGACTCAACTTCAGTACCCACATACAACACATAACTAAGAAAGTCTCTAAAACAGTTGGTATACTCTCCAAAATCAGATATTATGTTCCTAACTCTGCTCTCATCTCTCTATATTATGCACTAATCTATCCCTATCTCAACTATGATATCTGTGCATGGGGTTCAACCACTGCAAACCACCTCAAGTCCATCATCACCCAGCAAAAATCTGTTATCAGAATAATATCAAATTCTGCTTTCAGACAACACACAGCCCCCTTGTTTACCTCCCTAAACATGCTAAACATAATCTCACTCCACAAATTCTCCTGTGTCAAATACATTTACAAAACCCTGTTCTTAAATGCAAATCCTTGTCTGAAACTCTTCCTGGACAGATGTAATACGACCCATTATCACCACACCAGAAATAAATATCTCTTCGATATTCCCAGAGTTAAACTTAATCTGTGTAAACACTCTATGCAAATAAAGGGACCCAGTTTATGGAACTCACTCCTTACTGAATTGAAAAGCTGTCCAACTTTTACATCATTCAAAATCAATACTAAAAAGTACCTAATTTCATCTTCATAGTTTTTCACTTTTTGCCTTAAAATTGCACTGTATCTATTGCTACCCAATCTCCCAACCTTTATGTTCCCAATTTGAACATCTTTACCATTGAGATCATTGCTGTTTTCTTATATGTGCTGCCAATCTGTTGTATGGTGTTTATAAATCTTGTTATCTGTATCTTTTGCTACCCAGTCTCCCTATCTTTATGTACCCATTCTGAACATCTTTACCATTGTGATCATTGCTGTCTTATATGTGCTGTAAATCTGCTGTATGGTGTATTTTAATCTTGTTTAAATTACTAATCAAGCTGTCAATGTAATCAATCAGAGCTTTAATATAACAATGTGCTTTAATATACTTACTTATCTCTCTCATCTCATTTTTCTCTTGTAATGTATCTTTCATTTATCAATTCTGATTGAAATTACCTACTTAAAATTTATCTGCTAGATTAAGGACCTGCCCGAAACGCTGCGCGTACTAGTGGCTTTACAAGAATGTAAATACTGTACTATCCAATGTATTCTCTCAAACCCAATGTACCTTCTTGTATATATATAAATAAAATAAAAAAACAATGTAATAGGTCTTTTCTATGTTTATTGTGAGTTTGTTGGTTGACATCCAACCACATCCAGTTTGTTTTAATTTGTTATTTACAATACTATATATATTTTGTGATGCATTGGGGTTTGAATAGATGAATAGATGGTTTGAATAGATCGCCAGCAAATAGTATTCGTTTAAGGATGTTAGAGACATTTGGTAAATCATTGATGTATATAAGCAATAGGAGAGGTCCTAAGATGCTGCCCTGGGGCACTCCTACGGTTCATGGTAGAAATGGGGAGGTTATGTCATTAATAGCTACATATGGGTGTCTGTTATTAAGATGTGATGAAATATAGTTATCAAAAAGGCCTCAGATTCCATAATGATTAAATTTAATTAAGAGGTAGGTATGGCTTACAGAATCAAAGCCTGAGTGTCAATTATGTTAACCTGAATCTGGCAATTATATAATATATATAAAAGTAGCTAGCAGTTATACTAGTATATCCCCCCTCCCTGCTCAGCTCGTTGATGCCGTGAGGGGGCTTAGTGGGCGGCTGCCGGAGTGTGATGCTCATTGGGACAATCCTCTGTCCTTTTCTAGCCTTGTGCTCCTGCTGCCGTCCTCTCTAATTGTGCTGAGCACCTTTTCCTTTTCCTTCTGTTTCGTTTTTCTCTCCCCCTCTTCTCCTATCTGCTTGTCGTTTCCTGCCGACCTTTTGCTTGTTTTGGTTCTTTCTTTGGACTTCTTCTATTTTGACGCCCGGGTGCTTGAGGAGGCATACTCTTGCACCCGTAGAACTGTAGTACCCGACGTCTCGAGCGAGGGGAACCTTTTATTGTCAATCCCTCTTTCATCACTGAACCCAATCTGGATAGACTGGCGGTTCTTAAGGAGGCGTTTGTGGGGCGTATACTCACGACGCACCCCTAGGGGGCCCTGGCATGATCGGCGATAGCTTCCTGTTGGGTGTCCTGCCTTTAATTGTGGCTCCATGGTGGGTATGGGGGCACATTCGTGGATGAATTCCTTTCTCTTCGTATATATGTCGATAAACGTTTCTGTTGTACCCTCTCAGGCTCGTTGGATGGGCGACCAAGCCCCCGAGTTGGCCTGTATTGGAAGACCAGGCTCTGTAGCTCCCGCTGCGTTGGGCCCCGACCTTGCTCCTCCTTTGACCGTCCTGACTTCTTCCCCCAGCTCCCCTCCCTCCTCTGTGGTTGGGTCGAGCCTCCAGCCCCCAGTGGTGACCACTTCGTCCCATGGTGCGGCTAAGTCTCTCGTTGTGACTCCTGCGCCTTTTAACCCCTCTCTCTCTGGGGGTTCTCAACGCCGTTCGCGTCCCGGCCGCACTCGCTCGATTCCTTCCCGTACTACCGCGTATCAGGCCTTGTTTGGTCCCGCTTCATGGGCCAAATACTTTGATCTCCTCCCTCTTGATTCTGCGCCTCCTGACGATTTCTCCCTCCATCGGCATCTTGTTGATTCCGTGGATGCGTCTGTTACATTCAACCCTACTCGTCTCGGTACACATGTCGTTGCTGCTCCTTCTCAGGATGCAGCTTCCTGCTTGGCAGCCTTGTCTTGCTTTGGCGAGATCCCTGTTCGGGTCTCCAAGAATGTTCTGATGAATGCCAGTGTTGGCACTATTCTCCTCCCACCCCATGTTGCAACCGGTGTTCAGAATCTGCAGGATTGCCACGATGATATTCGGCACATCCTTGATGTCCAAGGCCATTCTGTCTTTCAGGTTGACTCGTTTACTCGTCCCCCTCGTGGTCGTCGCCGTCAACGCCTTCGTGTTGTGAAGATCACCTTTGATGGTAGGACCCTTCCATCCTCTGTCATTTTTGCTGGTGCTAGGTGCTCTGTCCAGGAGTATATTCCTTATCCTCGGCTGTGTAACAAGTGCTGGAGGTTTGGGCATGGTGCCCTTCGCTGCTCTGGGACTGTCTCTCTCTGTCCTTTGTGTGGGGGTGAAGGTCGGAGTGCACTTCTCCCCAAGCTCGCTGCCTTAACTGCGGTGAGGCCCATCCTACCTTCTCCCGTGCCTGTATCCATTACAAGCTTGAGGCGGCCGTCCTCAACTTGAAGCACCGAAAGCTTTTATCTTTTCCTGAGGCGAGGCGCCAGGTTCGCTGGCTCTCGCCTTATGCTATCGTCTCTTATGCTCGCGTGTTGCGCTCTTCCTCTCCTCGTCCTTCCCACCTTCCTCAGACTCACAACCGTTTCCGGGCCTTGGCCCCTGATACGCCCACTGACCCCTCCTCTGTTCCTTTGAGTTCTGTCCCAAAGGGTCCCTCTCCTGGTCCTCTGTCTGGGGTTCCCCTTCTTTCTACCCGGTCTGTTGTGTCTACTGTGTCTTCTTCCTCGTCTCCCTCCGATCCTCCTTCCCATCCTCTTCCTCCATCTATTGGCTCTCCCCGCCGCCTGTCGGTGCAGGCGGATGTCCATCGCTCTCCTAACGGCCGTCGTGTGTGCTCTCGTTCAGCTTCTCCTGTTGAGATGCTGGAATCCGTTGCCCGGTACGTAGTTGCTGGGACACCGGTCTCTTTAAGTCAGAAGCGTAAGCCTGGCTCCTCTCCTTCCTCCTCCCCGGCAGGTAAGAAGGCTTTGCTTTCTTCCTTGGCCCCTACTTCTGACTCTGTTGCTCCTTCCCCTCCCATTTCTGTGCTTGCTATGGAGGTTTCTTTGGCCCCTGCTTCCCTTTCAGTTGCTGCTCTTGCTGAGGTGCGCTCCCCTCTTTCTACTCCCCCTCTTCCTGCTGCTGTCCTTGACTGCTCCTATCCGTTGTCTCCTCCTCTTCCTCCTCCTCCGGACCCCGCCCGCCCACCTCTGGTCTGTTCTCCCGCTTCCTTCCCTCCGTCTTTGCTCAGTTTACCCATGCCCCCTAACCCTGACTTTGCTGACCCTGATCCCGACCCTGATATTCTTTAACGTGTTGTGTTGCTCTTTCGCCTTTGTTTCTTCCTTGTTCTCTATTGTCGTCCTTTCCCTTCTCGTCAATGTTTATTCTTCAATGGAACGTTCGAGGTTATTACACCAATTTCCTTGAACTCCAACTTCTGATTTCACGGTTTTTGCCCCTTTGTGTCTGTCTCCAGGAGCCGATGCTTGGTGCTCGTCCTGGTCGTTTTCGTGGCTATTCCTTTCTCCCCCCTCCCCCCCAGTCGTTGCTGGGGGCTCCTAATTCTTCTGCTCTCTTGATCCGCGCTGATGTTCCCTTTGTTCCTTTACTTTTTCCTTTGCCTCTCCATTGTTCTGCTGCTCGTATCTTTGTGGGGAAATGGTACACAGTTTGTTCCATTTATCTCCCCCTTAGTGTCCCGCTTTCTCTTCCTGATATGAAACACCTCTTGGACTCCTTGCCGGAGCCTGTGCTCCTGCTGGGTGACTTCAATTGTCGTCATTCTCTTCGGGGTGACGTTCTGACGAATACCCGGGGTCGCCTTCTTGAGCCGTTTCTCCTCTCTTCTTCCCTGTCTTCTGAATTCTGGTGAGCCCACTCATTTGGACTCTCGGACTCGCACCCTTTCCTGTCTTGATCTTTCTCTCTGCTCTTCTTCTCTTTACTTAGATTTCACGTGGCAGGTTCTTGATGACCTCCATGGCAGTGATCATTTCCCCATCCTTGTTTCCTTTTTCTCGTTTCGCCCTTCCCTCTCTTTTCCTAGGTGACAGTTTGCTAAAGCGGACTGGAACCTATTTACCCTCAGTGCTGCTCTCTCTGACCTCTCCCTTCTGCCTCTCCCTCGCGCTCTCCTCCTTTTTCATGACTCTGTCTTCACCGCTGCCCTCTACTCTATTCCTCGCTCTTCCTCTCGGGGTCCGCGGAAGTGCGTTCCCTGGTGGAATGCGGATTGTGCCCGGGCTGTCCGCTGTAAGCGTGCAGGCTGGAAGAGGCACCGCCGTCGGCAGACGGCCGATTCTTTTCTTTTTTTTCAGAAAGCGAGTGCGGTGGCCCGCAGGGCCATCCGTACGGCTAAACGTGAATGTTGGGCATCTTATGTCTCAACAATTACGTCCGAAACTCCTCTGCTTCAGATCTGGAAGCGTATCCGCACGATAGCGGGTAAGTTCGTTCCCGATGTTTCACCAGTCCTTCACCTCCATGATACTCTTGTGGCGCACCCGTTGCAGGTCGCTTCCGAACTGGGTTCCCACTTTTCTTCTGTTAGCTCTGGTCTTCATCTTCCCCAATCTTTCCTTCTTCGTAAACCTGTCCTTGAGTCTCGTCCTTTAGATTTCTGCACTCGTCTTCAGCTTCCCTATAATGATCCCTTCTCTCTCTCTGAATTTCGTTCTGCCCTGGCCCTCTGTGGTTCTACGGCAGCGGGCTCCGATGGTATTCATTATGAGATGCTTCGCCATCTCCCTCCGTGCACGTCTCAGTATTTACTGAGTCTGTATAATCGGATCTGGGAGTCGTCGTCAGTCCCTGAGGACTGGCTCGATGCCGTTGTCCTCCCTGTTCGCAAACCGGGGTCTCTGGGTACTTACCCTAAGGACTTTCGCCCTATTGCTCTCACGAGTTGTGTCTGCAAACTCTTTGAACGTATGGTTAACGTTCGTCTAATGTGGTTCCTGGAACACCATCACCTCCTCTCCCCTTCTCAATTTGGTTTCCGCAAGTGCCGCAGCACGACAGATGTCCTGGTGAACTTGGAGGTCTATATTCGTACTGCTTTTGCTGCGAAGACCTCCGTTGTTGCCGTCCTTTTTGACCTGGAAAAGGCTTACGACACCACTTGGCGTTATCATATCCTATCTCAACTTCATTCTTTTGGCCTTCGTGGTCATCTCCCTCTCTTTCTCCGCAGCTTCCTCTCTCGTCGTTCCTTTCGGGTGGTCCTTGGTACCGCTCTCTCTGCCTCTTTTCAGCAATACGAAGGTGTGCCCCAGGGTAGTGTTCTGAGCACTACTCTTTTTCTGGTTGCCCTCAATGGTCTTCTTTCCTCTCTTTCTTCAGATGTCTTCTCCGCTTTCTATGTCGATGATCTTACCCTTTGCTGTCAGGGTGATGATTCACCTTTCCTTCAGCGCTGGCTTCAACTTGCAATTGATGCCGTGTCGTCTTGGGCCACCCATCATGGCTTCAAGTTCTCTACTTCTAAGACTTGTGCCATGACTTTTACGTGGAAACGGGTCGTTCTTCGTCCCTCTTTGTCACTTTATGGTCATCCCTTGAGTACAAAGATTCCGCAAAGCTTTTGGGGTTATTCCTTGACACTCGTTTGTCTTGGTCTCCCCATATCTCTTACCTCCGTGTTGAGTGCTCTAAGGCCCTTACCCTCCTTCGGGTCTTGTCCCATACTTCTTGGGGGGCAGATAGGCGCACTCTCCTTGCTTTACATTCCTCTCTCGTCCTGTCTAAGCTCGATTATGGTTGCCCTGCTTACTCGTCTGCTTCTCCTTCTACTCTTTGCCGTCTTGATGCTTTGCACCATACTGGGTTGCGCCTCAGTTCTGGTGCCTTTCATTCGACTCCCGTCCTTAGCTTGTATGTTGACACTGGCTTCCTGTCTCTCCAAGACCGCCGTGATCGCTACTGTCTTCGCTATCTTGCGCGGTCCTTACAACATCCTTCCTCTCGCCTCTGTCGTGCTTTAACTTTTACCCCTCCTGCGGTTCCTGTTCCTCTTCACCACCTCCCTCTTTCTGTCCGGTTATCTCGCCTACAGGATTCTCTTTCCGTTCATATTTCTAATGTTTCTCCTCGTGTTGTTCCTTCTTTGCCCCCGTGGAGAGTCCCTCTTCCGCGGTTTTGTACTTCCTTGACCCATATCACTAAAGCTTTTACCCCTCCTACGGTTCTCAAACGCCTTTTCCTTGAGCCCTTTTCTTCTCACTCCCGCTCCATTTCTGTCTTCACCGATGGGTCTAAGTCTGCAGACGGTGTTGGCTACTCTGTTGTTTTTCCTGATCGCACTTATATGTGTCGCTTACCTCCGGAGACTAGCATCTTTACAGTGGAGCTTTATGCTATTCTCTATGCTCTTCGTCTCCTGCTTTCTCGTTGTCAGTCTTCCTTTGTAGTTGTTGTTGACTCTCGTAGTGCCCTCATGGCTCTCGGGTCCTTTAATCTGGTTCATCCAGTAGTTGTCGAGATCCAGCATTGGCTGTTTCTTGTTCACAGTAAATTTAAGTCGGTTGAGTTTTGTTGGGTTCCCAGCCATATTGGTGTGTCTTTAAATGAGCGTGCGGATGCTGCCCCCAAGGAAGCTGTTCGCTCTTGTCCCGTCTCTCGTAAAGGTATTCCATAATCCGACTTTTACCCGGTTATCCATTCCTCCGTCCTTACCCGTTGGCAGGCTTCTTGGTCGTCTGTTACTGGTAACAAACTACGTACTCTTAAATGTTGTGTTTTTCTCGTGGCCGTCCTCCTACCACCGTAACCGGTGATGGGAAACAGCTCTGGCGAGGTTGCGTATTGGCCATACTCGCTTAACCCATGGTCACTTGATGGAGCGCCACCCAGCTCCTTATTGTCCTAGTTGCATTGTCCCTCTTACGGTCGTGCATGTCCTCCTTCAATGTCCTGACTTCCAGGACGAGCGTATGTCTTGCTTTCCGATCGCCCCTTGCGGTCACCTGTCCCTCAATAGTATTCTTGGTGACTCGGATACTTTTGATATCGTTCGCCTTATGCGTTTTTGTTCTCGTATTGACATCCTTGATGATACTTAGCGCCCTCTGATTATTCTGCGCATTTGATGGTGCTACATTGCCCTCCCGGTTTGGTGCCTTCTTTTGATAATTACTTCTTCTCTTTCTCATCTACATTAATGACCTTCCAAATGCCTCCCAACACCTCAAACCAATTCTATTTGCTGACGTCACAACCTTCATTTACTCCAGTCCTGATCCCCTTGCTCTAAATGCCACAGTAAATACTGAGCTAAATAAAGTCCATCTTTGGCTAACTGCCAACAAACTCACCCTTAACATTGACAAAACTTTCTATATTCTGTTTGGCAATAAATCCTCTAATCAAATAAATCTCAGAATAAACAATACCCAAATGTGTAACAAATTAGATGGCAAATTCCTTGGCATTCTCATCGACCACAAGCTGAATTTCCAGGGACACATTCTAAATATATAAAAAAAAGTTTCAAAAACTGTTGGCATTCTTTCTAAAATCAGATATTATGTACCCCGCCCTGCCCTGGTGACGCTCTATTACTCCCTCATCTATCCATATCTCAACTATGGTATTTGTGCCCGGGGTTCTACTACCCAAAATCATTTACGTCCTCTAAATACTCAACACAAAGCTGCTATTAAGACAATATCCAACTCTGGCCCAGACATCACTCGGAACCCCTACTCAAATATCTGAATATGTTAGACATTAAGTCACTGCTCATTCTCTCATGTGTATTATACATATATAAAACGCTGAACTGTAATGCCAATCTTGACCTCAAAAGCTTCATTGAAGGTTGTAGCAGAGCCCATGAGCACCACACCAGAAATAAATAGTTTTGATATTCCAAGAGTACGACTTAATCAAACTAGAAATGCCCTACAAATCAAGGGACCCAGAATGTGGAATGACCTTCCCAATCATGTTAAAGACTGCCTCTCTCAACCAGTTTAAGATAAAAACGAAGCACTACCTAATAAATTCCCTGTAACCTACCTTACCCCTCTATTGTCAATCCATGTCTGTTTTCTTAAACAACACTGTTTGTCGACCTAATTGTATTTGTGCTGCTTTTTCAGCCATGTTCCCCCCCTTTTTTATCTTTATTTTTATTTGTTCTCAACACATTTTATTCTTTATACTCAATTAGTATTAAGTTTTAGTCATTAATGTTTTTCCTGCCTGAAACGCTTTGCGTAATAGTGGCTTTAGGCATTGTATGTACTAGCTCTATCCATAAATCTATCAATTTATGTAAAATCTCTTGTATGTATGTACCTTACCTGAATAAATATATATATATATATATATATCAGTGACCAGTTACCTGAACAAGCTTCAAGTTATATCTAATGTCACTGATCTCACTGCAGTCCCTGAATCATACTTGACTGTAGTACTTGATCACATTCAGTCTTCTTGGTTGATATGTAATTAGGCTAGAATTTTAGCCTCTCAAGAGTTAACAGGGAAATGAAATCACATTAGACTTCTAGCCCCTGCAACTCTAGTACGGGACATTCGTCCTGTACGAACAGACACACAAATGTGTGATTACTAACTACTAACATCAAATTAATCTAATAATTCGAAGGAGGAGTATTGGTGTTCATCTGTTCTAAATAGAACTTCGACCCGTGAGCAGCCCCCGGGGAATTATGTCGGAAAACCCGACACCATTTAATAATATTACATACAAGCAGATAATATTGCTGATGTTGTATACACAAGTTAACCCATAGAAAATGTAGCTTGTAGTGGAATTTTCCGTCAATAGAAAACGGGATATCATTGTCACATAGTACTATAAATTCACCAGCTATTCTGTTGGGAATTATTCTTAAATACATTAGTCTTTGGACTTTTAATATCATAAAAACATCTCATTTGAATTAACCTAATTATCAGTATCAAAATAAAGTAAATGTGACCCTTCTATCAGTTACTGACACCTGGACAAAGTGAGCCAGTAGCGTCAGAGTGGAGATAGGGCAGCCATTGTTTGTTAAGACCAGAGTCGATGGAGCGAGTTCAGCTCCTATAATTTCTCTTGGATGAAGTGTTATGGAGATCAAATCTATTAGTGCTCTACCATCATCAACACGCTGTCAACATAAACAAGGGAAGTGTCTTTCCGAAATCTTATCTAAGTCATTATTGGCCAGTAATGTTATGTTAGATAGGATTATTTCCGGTTAGAACACGAATGATCGACTCAACACAGGTAATTAAGCCTTGGTCCTTATTATATAATATACAGTGTTTTCTCTGATATAGCTGTCATATATTAGGATTCCGGCTTTACAGCTAGTGCCCTTTGACAGGAACAAGAAGAGGAAGCAAGAATTTATCTTGGTACATCAGTTACTTGGGGTGTAGGAAGCTTGCCTCTCACGAGGATAATTTGGTGTCTACATCCTAGTTATACCTGGTGGACTAAGCCGGCTGTACAATAAGATAAGGCACCTCCAATTTTACTAATATATGTAGTTTGATTGGCTGCATATATATAAATTTGGTATAAACCCCACCTAATGTGTATGGATCGATTTGTGAGATTATTGCAGAAATACAGTCCACTTAGCATCATACCAATTGCTATCAAAATATATAAATTAACATAAATATAAATTCTATATAAATTCATATAAATTAAATAAATATAAATTTCACAGGTCGGTTCCCACACACTTCATATTTTTATTTTTTATTCTTAAGATGTGAGTATTAATTTGGAAAAATATAGTAAATTATCGAACAATCTAAAGAGAAAATTGAAGATCAAATCAATATGGATGTGACTGTGGAACATTAATAAGTTCGCGACACTGCGTTGCCTAGATAATAGTCTTTTGGTCATCTAAACGTTTCTCACAACTTTGATGTAATTTATCTGTCCATGTGCTCATGTAACATCATAGCAGTCTTCACCTTGATGTGTTAACAGAACCAGGAAATTGCTTTCTAGCCAATACTATTCCTGGTGCCATCTCTTTGTCTCACCTCTGGGAGAGTAATACTTTTTAATTATTTATATTTTTATTATAATAATAATTATACTAATAATTGTCGGAATTAATAATTATCACTCTTCCTTCCGCTTGGTCATGAAGGCAGCCGGCCTCGGGTGACAGGGGGCTGTGACGATCTCTGGCTGGAATCCGTAGGTGCGGGGCTGGGACGTCCACCTCCTTGGGCTCAGCCGCTCAGGTTCTGCTTCAGGAGGCTGGGGTCGATCTTGCTCCTGCTGGGGTGGTTCTTCTCCGGCCCCGAACACGGCGGTCTTCAGGTTTGGAGTCACTGTGCATTCTTTTACGAACTTCGAGGTAACCTCCGAAGCTGGAACCCCTAAGGGCAGTTCGATGTTACTTTCAACCTCTTTCTGACAGTTCCTGTGAAAGCGCTGGAACCAATCGTATTGGCATTTGCCTCTCCATTGGAGAGTTTCAGAGCCATGGAGAGGGAGAAAACTGCTGCATGGGTGTCAACTTCTTCCCTATATCAACCTACCTTGAAATTGTGCCTTGGATAGGCAACTACAGACCATCAACTAGAGCGCCACTACATAGTCTCCTGAGACTGATGGACGCCTACTACTACTACTACTACCTCTGTTTAGTGCTTTGCATTTGTCAGTGGTAAAGGAAAGTGACCATCTGTCCGACTACCGCTTGAGCGCATCTAGATCTCCTTGTACTCTCCCTGAAACGTCTTGGTTTGTAAATCTCAGACATGATGCATAATTCGCAAGTGAATAAACTTAAGACTTTCTTCCATTAGTTTTATCATTAGTTTTTAAACATAGCACTTATAAACTCGTCAGGGATTATCTGCCTTAACTGAATAAATGCTGGTGCTTTGGGAGAAATCTTTATTTCTTAAGTGTTCCAAGAGACACTTAAGACAGACAAGAAGCTTGCAAGGAAACCCTAGCAAGCTTCTCTGGCGCCTAACTGAGAATGGTCGATAATGAAGCTACTGTGTAGTTTAGTGCTCCTGTGTCCTTTCATTCTGGCACGTTGACACTACATTGGCTGTCTTCCATTCCTTTGGCAACTCCCTCTTTTTCACTGATGAGTCGAAGGGTTAATGGGAGGCTCAAGTCCGCAGCTACATCTTTCAGTCTCTGTAAATACCATTTCTTGCTTGCAGTATAATGGTGGGTGAGTATTTATGACTCAAGTGTTGCTTACAGTAAGGTGGTGGGTGAGTGTTCATGATTCTAATGTTGGTTACAGTAAGGCAGTGGATAAGTGATTATGGTCCGAATGTAATAGTAAAGTTGGATACAATGTGTTTTACAACTTCATCTGAGTCGTTAAACTTCATTCAAAAACTGATTTAATTTGTAACTTTCTATTGAAGTACACATCAAATCAGCACTTGCATGCTCATGTGAATGTCTGAGTGACTGTTTGTGTTGGTGTGTGTGTGTGTCCTTATTATGCCTGGACCATACATATATCGACATCTTTTACGTTACTTACACTTATTCAAACACATTCCAAAGTTCATCAACCGTAACCAGTCAACAAATATTATTCATATACAGTTTACTTATCTATTAATTTGGTAACTCACTAACCCTCACAAAACAAGCAACACACTAGATTTCATTTTGCTTATTAGATTCTTGGTGTTTATGCAAGATAAGATCTGTGTTTATGGAAGAGTAATCAGAAGCCGTCCTAGCCCAGCTGTGGGAGCGTCCTCCGCGGCCTCGTAGCCCAGCTGTGGGAGCGTCCTCCGCGGCCTCGTAGTCCAGCTGTGGGAGCGTCCTCCGCGGCCTCGTAGTCCAGCTGTGGGAGTGTCCTCCGCGGCCTCGTAGTCCAGCTGTGGGAGCGTCTTCCGCGGCCTCGTAGCCCAGCTGTGGGAGCGTCCTCCGCGGCCTCGTAGCCCAGCTGTGGGAGCGTCCTCCGCGGTCTTGTAGCCCAGCTGTGGGAGCGTCCTCCACGGCCTCGTAGCCCAGCTGTGGGAGCGTCCTCCACGGCCTCGTAGCCCAGCTGTGGGAGCGGCCTCGTAGCCCAGCTGTGGGAGCGTCCTCCGCGGCCTCGTAGCCCAGCTGTGGGAGCGTCCTCCGCGGCCTCGTAGCCCAGCTGTGGGAGCGTCCTCCGCGGCCTCGTAGCCCAGCTGTGGGAGCGTCCTCCGCGGCCTCGCAGTCCAGCTGTGGGAGCGTCCTCCGCGGCCTCGTAGCCCAGCTGTGGGAGTGTCCTCCGCGGCCTCACAATCCAGCTGTGGGAGCGTCCTCCGCGGCCTCGTAGCCCAGCTGTGGGAGCGTCCTCCGCGGCCTCGTAGCCTAGCTGTGAGAGCGTCCTCCGCGGCCTCGTAGCCCAGCTGTGGGAGCGTCCTCCGCGGCCTCGTAGCCCAGCTGTGGGAGCGTCCTCCGCGGCCTCGTAGCCCAGCTGTGGGAGCGTCCTCCGCGGCCTCGTAGCCCAGCTGTGGGAGCGTCCTCCGCGGCCTCGTAGCCCAGCTGTGGGAGCGTCCTCCGCGGCCTCGTAGCCCAGCTGTGGGAGCGTCCTCCGCGGCCTCGTAGCCCAGCTGTGGGAGCGTCCTCCGCGGCCTCACAGTCCAGCTGTGGGAGCGTCCTCCGCGGCCTCGTAGCCCAGCTGTGGGAGCGTCCTCCGCGGCCTCGTAGCCCAGCTGTGGGAGCGTCCTCCGCGGCCTCGTAGCCCAGCTGTGGGAGCGTCCTCCGCGGCCTCGTAGCCCAGCTGTGGGAGCGTCCTCCGCGGCCTCGTAGTCCAGCTGTGGGAGCGTCTTCCGCGGCCTCGTAGCCCAGCTGTGGGAGCGTCCTCCGCGGCCTCGTAGCCCAGCTGTGGGAGCGTCCTCCGCGGCCTTGTAGCCCAGCTGTGGGAGCGTCCTCCGCGGCCTCGTAGCCCAGCTGTGGGAGCGTCCTCCACGGCCTCGTAGCCCAGCTGTGGGAGCGGCCTCGTAGCCCAGCTGTGGGAGCGTCCTCCGCGGCCTCGTAGCCCAGCTGTGGGAGCGTCCTCCGCGGCCTCGTAGCCCAGCTGTGGGAGCGTCCTCCGCGGCCTCGTAGCCCAGCTGTGGGAGCGTCCTCCGCGGCCTCGCAGTCCAGCTGTGGGAGCGTCCTCCGCGGCCTCGTAGCCCAGCTGTGGGAGCGTCCTCCGCGGCCTCACAATCCAGCTGTGGGAGCGTCCTCCGCGGCCTCGTAGCCCAGCTGTGGGAGCGTCCTCCGCGGCCTCGTAGCCTAGCTGTGGGAGCGTCCTCCGCGGCCTCGTAGCCCAGCTGTGGGAGCGTCCTCCGCGGCCTCGTAGCCCAGCTGTGGGAGCGTCCTCCGCGGCCTCGTAGCCCAGCTGTGGGAGCGTCCTCCGCGGCCTCGTAGCCCAGCTGTGGGAGCGTCCTCCGCGGCCTCGTAGCCCAGCTGTGGGAGCGTCCTCCGCGGCCTCGTAGCCCAGCTGTGGGAGCGTCCTCCGCGGCCTCGTAGCCCAGCTGTGGGAGCGTCCTCCGCGGCTTCGTAGCCCAGCTGTGGGAGCGTCCTCCGCGGCCTCACAGTCCAGCTGTGGGAGCGTCCTCCGCGGCCTCGTATCCCAGCTGTGGGAGCGTCCTCCGCGGCCTCGTAGCCCAGCTGTGGGAGCGTCCTCCGCGGCCTCGTAGCCCAGCTGTGGGAGCGTCCTCCGCTGTCTCGTAGTCCAGCTGTGGGAGCGTCCTCCACGGCCTCGTAGCCCAGCTGTGGGAGCGTCCTCCGCGGCCTCGTAGCCCAGCTGTGGGAGCGTCCTCCGCGGCCTCGTAGCCCAGCTGTGGGAGCGTCCTCCACGGCCTCGTAGCCCAGCTGTGGGAGCGTCCTCCGCGGCCTCGTAGCCCAGCTGTGGGAGCGTCCTCCGCGGCCTTGTAGCCCAGCTGTGGGAGCGTCCTCCGCGGCCTCGTAGCCCAGCTGTGGGAGCGTCCTCCACGGCCTCGTAGCCCAGCTGTGGGAGCGGCCTCGTAGCCCAGCTGTGGGAGCGTCCTCCGCGGCCTCGTAGCCCAGCTGTGGGAGCGTCCTCCGCGGCCTCGTAGCCCAGCTGTGGGAGCGTCCTCCGCGGCCTCGTAGCCCAGCTGTGGGAGCGTCCTCCGCAGCCTCACAGTCCAGCTGTGGGAGCGTCCTCCGCGGCCTCGTAGCCCAGCTGTGGGAGCGTCCTCCGCGGCCTCGTAGCCCAGCTGTGGGAGCGTCCTCCGCGGCCTCGTAGCCCAGCTGTGGGAGCGTCCTCCGCTGTCTCGTAGTCCAGCTGTGGGAGCGTCCTCCACGGCCTCGTAGCCCAGCTGTGGGAGCGTCCTCCGCGGCCTCGTAGCCCAGCTGTGGGAGCGTCCTCCGCGGCCTCGTAGCCCAGCTGTGGGAGCGTCCTCCGCGGCCTCGTAGCCCAGCTGTGGGAGCGTCCTCCGCGGCCTCGTAGCCCAGCTGTGGGAGCGTCCTCCGCGGCCTCGTAGTCCAGCTGTGGGAGCGTCTTCCGCGGCCTCGTAGCCCAGCTGTGGGAGCGTCCTCCGCGGCCTCGTAGCCCAGCTGTGGGAGCGTCCTCCGCGGCCTTGTAGCCCAGCTGTGGGAGCGTCCTCCGCGGCCTCGTAGCCCAGCTGTGGGAGCGTCCTCCACGGCCTCGTAGCCCAGCTGTGGGAGCGGCCTCGTAGCCCAGCTGTGGGAGCGTCCTCCGCGGCCTCGTAGCCCAGCTGTGGGAGCGTCCTCCGCGGCCTCGTAGCCCAGCTGTGGGAGCGTCCTCCGCGGCCTCGTAGCCCAGCTGTGGGAGCGTCCTCCGCGGCCTCGCAGTCCAGCTGTGGGAGCGTCCTCCGCGGCCTCGTAGCCCAGCTGTGGGAGCGTCCTCCGCGGCCTCACAATCCAGCTGTGGGAGCGTCCTCCGCGGCCTCGTAGCCCAGCTGTGGGAGCGTCCTCCGCGGCCTCGTAGCCTAGCTGTGGGAGCGTCCTCCGCGGCCTCGTAGCCCAGCTGTGGGAGCGTCCTCCGCGGCCTCGTAGCCCAGCTGTGGGAGCGTCCTCCGCGGCCTCGTAGCCCAGCTGTGGGAGCGTCCTCCGCGGCCTCGTAGCCCAGCTGTGGGAGCGTCCTCCGCGGCCTCGTAGCCCAGCTGTGGGAGCGTCCTCCGCGGCCTCGTTGCCCAGCTGTGGGAGCGTCCTCCGCGGCCTCGTAGCCCAGCTGTGGGAGCGTCCTCCGCGGCTTCGTAGCCCAGCTGTGGGAGCGTCCTCCGCGGCCTCACAGTCCAGCTGTGGGAGCGTCCTCCGCGGCCTCGTAGCCCAGCTGTGGGAGCGTCCTCCGCGGCCTCGTAGCCCAGCTGTGGGAGCGTCCTCCGCGGCCTCGTAGCCCAGCTGTGGGAGCGTCCTCCGCTGTCTCGTAGTCCAGCTGTGGGAGCGTCCTCCACGGCCTCGTAGCCCAGCTGTGGGAGCGTCCTCCGCGGCCTCGTAGCCCAGCTGTGGGAGCGTCCTCCGCGGCCTCGTAGCCCAGCTGTGGGAGCGTCCTCCACGGCCTCGTAGCCCAGCTGTGGGAGCGTCCTCCGCGGCCTCGTAGCCCAGCTGTGGGAGCGTCCTCCGCGGCCTTGTAGCCCAGCTGTGGGAGCGTCCTCCGCGGCCTCGTAGCCCAGCTGTGGGAGCGTCCTCCACGGCCTCGTAGCCCAGCTGTGGGAGCGGCCTCGTAGCCCAGCTGTGGGAGCGTCCTCCGCGGCCTCGTAGCCCAGCTGTGGGAGCGTCCTCCGCGGCCTCGTAGCCCAGCTGTGGGAGCGTCCTCCGCGGCCTCGTAGCCCAGCTGTGGGAGCGTCCTCCGCAGCCTCACAGTCCAGCTGTGGGAGCGTCCTCCGCGGCCTCGTAGCCCAGCTGTGGGAGCGTCCTCCGCGGCCTCGTAGCCCAGCTGTGGGAGCGTCCTCCGCGGCCTCGTAGCCCAGCTGTGGGAGCGTCCTCCGCTGTCTCGTAGTCCAGCTGTGGGAGCGTCCTCCACGGCCTCGTAGCCCAGCTGTGGGAGCGTCCTCCGCGGCCTCGTAGCCCAGCTGTCGAGCGTCCTCCGCGGCCTCGTAGCCCAGCTGTGGGAGCGTCCTCCACGGCCTCGTAGCCCAGCTGTGGGAGCGTCCTCCGCGGCCTCGTAGCCCAGCTGTGGGAGCGTCCTCCGCGGCCTTGTAGCCCAGCTGTGGGAGCGTCCTCCGCGGCCTCGTAGCCCAGCTGTGGGAGCGTCCTCCACGGTCTCGTAGCCCAGCTGTGGGAGCGGCCTCGTAGCCCAGCTGTGGGAGCGTCCTCCGCGGCCTCGTAGCCCAGCTGTGGGAGCGTCCTCCGCGGCCTCGTAGCCCAGCTGTGGGAGCGTCCTCCGCGGCCTCGTAGCCCAGCTGTGGGAGCGTCCTCCGCGGCCTCGTAGCCCAGCTGTGGGAGTGTCCTCCGCGGCCTCGTAGCCCAGCTGTGGGAGCGTCCTCCGCGGCCTCGTAGCCCAGCTGTGGGAGCGTCCTCCGCGGCCTCACAGTCCAGAGTTCCACCCAAACATCTTGATGCTTCTTTTACTTTTCACTTAATATAGTTTTTTTTAATTTATTCTTAAGATGTTAGTGTCAATTTGGAAAGAATACAGTAAATTATAGAACAATCTGAAATTGAAATTTAATTATATTCCTAAGAAATAAATATTAATTTGGGAAAAATATAGTAAATTATTATACAATCTGGAGAGAAAATTGGAGTTCAGATGGATATGGATGTGACTGTGGAACATTAGTAAGTCCGGGACACTGTGTTGCCTAGATAATAGTCTTTTGGTCACCTAAACGTTTCTCACAACTTTGATGTAAATTATCTGTCCATGAGCGCGGGTACCATCCTAGCAGTCTTCACCTTGTTGTGTTAACAGAATCATGAAATTGATTTCTAGCCTATACTATTCCTGGTGTCTTCTTTTCGTCTCACCTATGTTTAAATCCCTGCAACTGTCTGTGTTAATGGAACGTGACCACTGCTTGAGCGCATCTAGATCTCCTTGTACTCTCCCTCAAAAGTCTTCATTCGTAAATCAACAATTAAGAATAATTTGCAAACAAGGATACTTAAGACTTTCTTCTGCTAGTATGATGGCATAAAAAAAGCTGAATGACCCCAAATGATCTCGCGGGGGTACACTACTTGCGTTTTTTAATACTTGCAACTGTTTGCCGCTGATTTCTCTGCTTTCAGCATTACCCTCTGTTTTCAACCAATGATATGTTCTCTCCTCCACACCAGCACTTCTTTAGTTTATTTATTTATTTATTTATTTATTTATTTATATATATACAAGAAGGTACATTGGGTATGTGAGAATACATTGGATAGTACAGTATTTACATTCTTGTAAAGCCACTAGTACGCGCAGCGTTTCGGGCAGGTCCTTAATCTAGCAGATAATATTAAGTAGGTAATTTCAGTCAGAATTGATAAATGATAAAGATACATTACAAGAGAAAAATGAGATGAGAGAGATAAGTAAGTATATTAAAGCACATTGTTATATTAAAGCTCTGATTGATTACATTGACAGCTTGATTAGTAATTTAAACAAGATTAATAGACACCATACAGCAGATTGACAGCACATATAAGACAGCAATGATCACAATGGTAAAGATGTTCAGAATCTTCTGTATATTTAGTTATGTCTTCTGTAATATTTAGTTATGAAATCCTGGACTTCAATTTGGGAATGGGTGACCTACTAAACGGAACTGCGTTACACGTTTGTTGATTTTCAATGAAAATAACGGCAGCTAACCCTTCTTCTCATAGTTTTTAATTTTTATGCAAACATAACACTTATAAATTCATAGGGCATTATCTGCCTTAAATGAATCCATGCTGAATCTTTGAGATAAAAAATTGCTTAAGTGTTCTAAGAGACGTTTCCTTGCAAGCTTCTCTAGCGCCTAACTGAGAATGGTCGATAATGAAGCTACTGTGTAGTTTAGTGGCTCCTGTGTCTTTTCTTTCTGGCACATTGACACTAGATTGGCTGTCTTCCATTCCTTTGGCAACTCCCTCTTTTTCACTGATGAGTCGAAGGGTTAATGGGAGGCTCAAGTCCGCAGCTACATCTTTCAGTCTCCACAAATACCATCTGTTGTTTACAGTATGTTGGTGGGTGAGTGTTTATGATTCTTATGTTGGTTACAGTAACGCGGTGGGTGAGTGTTTATGACTCACGTGTTACTTATAGTAACGTGGTAAGTGAGTGTTTATGACTCACGTGTTGCTTACAGTAACGTGGTGGGTGAGTGTTTATGACTCACGTGTTACTTACAGTAACGTGGTGGGTGAGTGTTTATGACTCACGTGTTACTTACAGTAACGTGGTGGGTGAGTGTTTATGACTCACGTGTTACTTACAGTAACGTGGTGGGTGAGTGTTTATGACTCACGTGTTACTTACAGTAACGTGGTGGGTGAGTGTTTATGACTCACGTGTTACTTACAGTAACGTGGTGGGTGAGTGTTTATGACTCACGTGTTACTTACAGTAACGTGGTGGGTGAGTGTTTATGACTCACGTGTTACTTACAGTAACGTGGTGGGTGAGTGTTTATGACTCACGTGTTACTTACAGTAACGTGATGGGTGAGTGTTTATGACTCACGTGTTACTTACAGTAACGTGGTGGGTGAGTGTTTATGACTCACATGTTACTTACAGTAACGTGGTGGGTGAGTGTTTATGACTCACGTGTTGCTTACAGTAACGTGGTGGGTGAGTGTTTATGACTCACGTGTTGCTTACAGTAACGTGGTGGGTGAGTGTTTATGACTCACGTGTTACTTACAGTAACGTGGTGGGTGAGTGTTTATGACTCACGTGTTACTTACAGTAACGTGGTGGGTGAGTGTTTATGACTCACGTGTTACTTACAGTAACGTGGTGGGTGAGTGTTTATGACTCACGTGTTACTTACAGTAACGTGGTGGGTGAGTGTTTATGACTCACGTGTTGCTTACAGTAACGTGGTGGGTGAGTGTTTATGACTCACGTGTTGCTTACAGTAACGTGGTGGATTTATCTCATAAATTAATAATTTGTGCACAGGCTGTTTATTGCCACGATGATGATGTTCACCTAAATGTGTTCACCTTTATGTGCTCAATTGGAGGTGCTGACTTAGATGTTCTCACTCACATAATCAGTCTTTCATCTTGTTTTAAGCTCAAGTATTACTGACACTTTAAGTTGATTTTGTACTGTTCATGTTTGTTTTATTAACGATTGCATGGTAGGAATCCCAATTGATAATTAGATAAAAAAAAGAAGATTCTTCTGTATATTTGGCGTTTAGATCAGATTATGATTTTTCTTTTAGTTGGTCACAAGTATTTAAACCCCAGAAAAAACAGATCGATGGAACATGACATCACAACATGACATCGATGTAAACATGACGTCATGTTTACACAAGACTATCCTCATACTTTGGTGGTACTTACAGTAACGATGTGAGCATTAGTACATATACCGACGTAAAACGCAATTAGAAAGTTGAAATCGGTACTGTTGAAATTGGACAAACCGGAAATAGATTTTCTATTTATGTTGCAAAGACAAATGAAACTAACCTAATCTTACCTTCCTAGGCGTAATACACGACATCTGCATAAGGCCTAATATAGTACATATGTGTGCTATACTAGGACTAGGAATATATATATATATATTTTTGCCTCATTTTTTCAAACAATATAAAGTGAATAATACAAAACTCTACCATTTGATTGCTTAGCATGTAAATCAATGTACTATGGTACACATGGTTACAAAACTACTGTGTAAACAGGGGGACGGGTTGTACAAACTTACAAGTTTTATATTCTTGCACTAAACTTTGTCAATGATTTTCTTGAAGTTATCTCTCTACAGTGAAGACTTTAGTGAATATGTTCTCAGTGGCAGACAAATTACGTATTTTCACTAAATTATGTAATAATATAATAATAGATAAGGTTATTATGATAATATTATAGTACTAGTTAAGATAATTATGGTAAAATTAAAGTTATAGTTAAGGTAATTATTTTCAATTCCTCTCAATATGCTACGGCTTTGAACATATTTTTCGTTATATTTCTTTACTGATGCTAGAGAGGAAAGAATCCTGAATGACAACCTTGCTGTAAATGACAGTCCATATATAGAGAAGGAAAAATACACAGACATAACACGAGTGCATATGTGAGTGTTGCAGTGTAAAGGAATACCGTGTTGTGAGTGTTGCATCACAGGAATACCGTGTTATGAGTGTTACATCACAGGAATGAAGTGTTATGAGTGTTACATCACAGGAATGAAGTGTTGTGAGTGTTACATCACAGGAATGAGGTGTTGTGAGTGTTACATCACAGGAATGAAGTGTTGTGAGTGTTACATCACAGGAATGAGGTGTTGTGAGTGTTACATCACAGGAATGAAGTGTTGTGAGTGTTACATCACAGGAATGAAGTGTTGTGAGTGTTACAACACAGGAATGAAGTGTTGTGAGTGTTACATCACAGGAATGAAGTGTTGTGAGTGTTACAACACAGGAATGAAGTGTTGTGAGTGTTACATCACAGGAATGAAGTGTTGTGAGTGTTGCAACACAGGAATGAAGTGTTGTGAGTGTTGCAACACAGGAATGAAGTGTTGTGAGTATTACATCACAGGAATGAAGTGTTGTGAGTGTTACAACACAGAAAAAACATGTCGAAACCATTACTCACAACAGGGTAATTATGTGTTGCAATATGTTATTCCTGACCAGTGCAACTCGCATAACACGCTATTTATGTGTTGCAACGTTGCAACACCGACTGCATGGTATTACCGTGTTGCAGGACTCACATCACATTATTTATGTGTTGTAACTGTCACACTTTATCATGTGTTTCAAACTAAAAACACTTTATTTCTGCAATTGAACAATCACAATAGGTTATTTATGTGTTGCAGCACTCACAGTATGTCATTTCTTAGTTGCAACACTCACAACATGTTATTTCTGTTTCGTAATACTATAATAACAATAAATAATGTATTACATAAAAGTTACTAGAATTGGTAAATAAAAAGTGATTCAATGTTTAAAATATGATTAAAAAGATGAAAAATAGTAACGAATTAAAACTAAAGTATTTTGTGGCCAATATATGGAAAAAAGGAAGCCTTGGGTGTTGAGGTGGAACTGGTGACCGCGTGAACACCGGGTCCAACTGGTGACCGCGTGAACACCGGGTCCAACTGGTGACCGCGTGAACACCGGGTCCAACTGGTGACCGCGTGAACACCGGGTCCAACTGGTGACCGCGTGAACACCGGGTCCAACTGGTGACCGCGTGAACACCGGGTCCAACTGGTGACCGCGTGAACACCGGGTCCAACTGGTGACCGCGTGAACAGCGGGTCCAACTGGTGACCGCGTGAACACCGGGTCCAACTGGTGACCGCGTGAACACCGGGTCCAACTGGTGACCGCGTGAACACCGGGTCCAACTGGTGACCGCGTGAACACCGGGTCCAACTGGTGACCGCGTGAACACCGGGTCCAACTGGTGACCGCGTTAACACCGGGTCCAACTGGTGACCGCGTGAACACCGGGTCCAACTGGTGACCGCGTGAACACCGGGTCCAACTGGTGACCGCGTGAACACCGGGTCCAACTGGTGACCGCGTGAACACCGGGTCCAACTGGTGACCGCGTGAACACCGGGTCCAACTGGTGACCGCGTGAACACCGGGTCCAACTGGTGACCGCGTGAACACCGGGTCCAACTGGTGACCGCGTGAACACCGGGTCCAACTGGTGACCGCGTGAACACCGGGTCCAACTGGTGACAGCGTGAACACCGGGTCCAACTGGTGACCGCGTGAACACCGGGTCCAACTGGTGACCGCGTGAACACCGGGTCCAACTGGTGACCGCGTGAACACCGGGTCCGACCTCCCAGTCTGGCCACGACTCTTCTTGCTTAATGAAGAACTCAACAGTCATACATTCATCCACTTCATCATACATCATCAACTGACAACTGAGGCGTGTGAAGGAGAAAGTCGGGAAGGAAAATTAATCTTTATGAGAAGAGGATGTAAGGTAAGGTAAGGAAATGATGAGGTGAAAGCGCCAGGCCAGTATGAATATATAACACTTGGAAGGAACATTAGGATGGGCTGGGATGTGAGGACGGAGTGAAGGAACGGTGCTCAACCACTTGCACCATCGGGGATCGAACGGCGACCCTGCAAGAAGGTGAAGTATGGAGTGGAAAAACGGTGCCCAATCACTTTGACCTTCGGGGATCGAACAGAAAACATACTTTATAGACATCATAGATCTCAATAAAGTTAAACAAAGCGAACTATTCGAAGTTATTTTCTCACATTTATTAAGGTAAATAAATATTCAACCAGGAGATATTCTACTTAGTATTTATTTAATCAACAAATAATATGTTTTCATTGGTTGTTTATGAGCATACAAGTAATTATGGTAATATTATAGTAATAGTTCAGGTAATTATGGTAATATTATTGTAATAGTTCAGGTAATTATGGTAATATTATAGTAATAGTTCAGGTAATTATGGTAATATTATAGTAATAGTTCAGGTAATTATGGTAATATTATAGTAATAGTTCAGGTAATTATGGTAATATTATAGTAATAGTTCAGGTAATTATGGTAATATTATAGTAATAGTTCAGGTAATTATGGTAATATTATAGTAATAGTTCAGGTAATTATGGTAATATTATAGTAATAGTTCAGGTAATTATGGTAATATTATAGTAATAGTTCAGGTAATTATGGTAATATTATAGTATTCGTGAAGGTAATTATCCTGTTGCTGTCAATATCTAATGACAGTTAAAATGTTTTTGATTACATAACTTTATTGACTCAAGAGAGGAAAGAATCGTGAATGAAAACCTGACCGAAGTTAAAACTTGTCATATTCATATCCAAAATACACAGACATAAAACGAATGCACACAGACATGTTTGTGTTGCAACGCTCAGGAACGGCATGTTTTGGGTGTTGCAACACAGGAATAAGGTGTTGTGAGTCTTGCAACACTGAAATGAGAAGTTATAAGTGTTGGAACACAAGAACGAAGTGTTGCAAAACAGAACTTGTTGTGAGTGTTGCAACAAAAAATTACATATCCAGGGTTACAACACCTAAATAACATACTGTGACGATTGCAACATGTTATCACTGTGTTACAACGTTTCAAAACACAAAAAACATTCTGCATGAGTTGAAACACAACAATTTATTTGTGTTGCAACACAACACGTTATTTTAATGTTTGAACACTCAAAACATGTATATAAGTATTGTAACATTCACATCACATTATTTATGTTGTATCACAAGCAACGCGTTATTGACTTGCAACACAAATCACAACACGTCATTCCTGTGTCGCAACACTCACATCACGGTATTACAGTTTTGTAAATTTGCAACTATCACCGTGCAAATTCTGTGTTTCAACACTTACTTTAGGACCGTGATGCAACACTCACGTTAGGACCGTGATGCAACACTCACGTTAGGACCGTGATGCAACACTCACGTTAGGACCGTGATGCAACACTCACATTAGGACCGTGATGCAACACTCACGTTAGGACCGTGATGCAGCACTCACGTTAGGACCGTGTTGCAACACTCATGTTAGGACCGTGTTGCAACACTCACGTTAGGACCGTGATGCAACACTCACGTTAGCACCGTGATGCAACACTCACGTTAGCACCGTGATGCAACACTCACGTTAGGACCGTGATGCAACACTCACGTTAGGACCGTGATGCAACACTCACGCTAGGACCGTGATGCAACACTCACGTTAGGACCGTGTTGCAACACTCACGTTAGGACAGTGTTGCAACACTCACGTTAGGACCGTGATGCAACACTCACGTTAGCACCGTGATGCAACACTCACGTTAGCACCGTGATGCAACACTCACGTTAGGACCGTGTTGCAACACTCATGTTAGGACCGTGATGCAACACTCACGTTAGGACCGTGATGCAACACTCACGTTAGGACCGTGATGCAACACTCAGGTTAGGACCGTGATGCAACACTCACGTTAGGACCGTGATGCAACACTCACGTTAGGACCGTGATGCAACACTCACGTTAGGACCGTGTTGCAACACTCACGTTAGGACCGTGATGCAACACTCACGTTAGGACCGTGATGCAACACTCACGTTAGGACCGTGTTGCAACACTCAAGTTAGGACCGTGTTGCAACACTTTCGTTAGGACCGTGTTGCAACACTTACGTTAGGACCGTGATGCAACACTCACAACTCAACATTCCCATCAAGTGTTTAACGTTGTATTCCTGCCAGATATTAATGTTTTATTGCTAATATGTAAATTTGATAAAAGTTAGCGATTCAATAAGTCAACAAAAGGTGATAGAAAATATAACTAACAAGTGATAAACAGATGAATAAAAAATAAGTGAATAAATAAAACGTGACTGAAGAGACAAATTATATTACATTGAACAGCTAATACAAGTGATTAACTAGAGCAATATAGGTGATTAGATATCTAAAAACGGGTGATTGCATCGGTAAATGATGCTCTAAAAAATAGATAAAATTATATAAATAGATATATTAAAGTTGCTGTAATTTACAAATTAAACGTGATTGAATATTTAAAATGTAATTAAATAGATGAAAATTGCGATTGAATGATTAAACATTAACTATTATTGATTAATTAAATGAAAAAAAGGAAGATGCAAAGAGTGAGTTCGAACTGGGGACAAAAAAAAATCATTCGCGATTAAATAATTAATAAAGGAGATTAAACAGGCAAATGTACATGAATAAAAAAAAAGAGGGTGATTGGATTAATTAAAAAGGATGACTGAACAAATAAAGATAATGTGATAAAAAGCTATGATATAAAACTTCCTTAAATTGATAAATAAAACGTGATAGAACATATAAAATTTGATTAAATAGATGAAAAATAGTTTTGGATTAAAACTAAAGTATTTAGTAACCAATATATGGAAAAAAAGAAGCTATAGTTATTGAAGAGTTGGAACTGGTGACCGCGTGAACACCGGGTCCAACTGGTGACCGCGTGAACACCGGGTCCAACTGGTGACCGCGTGAACACCGGGTCCAACTGGTGACCGCGTGAACACCGGGTCCAACTGGTGACCGCGTGAACACCGGGTCCAACCCAGCAAACACAGAACGTTTGTGGACGTTTTTAAATGGTTCCACAAAGGTAATACTGTAACTTTTGACATAAATACGTATATCTGATGTTCTTAAAACCAAAGGATATAACTAAAAACATATATTCTTGAGACACAGTTTTTTAAGATTTATGTAAAAATTTAAAAATAATAGTGAATGCTATGGTATTATAATGTTTTCATGCTTTATATTTAAGAATAAATAATTTTCAGTCAACATTTAGTTTTTTTTGTTTACTTTCTGTAAAGCTATCCAATTTACGTTCTTATAACATAAATATAACATTTATATGACGTCAGTATAACGTTATTTACACGACATCATTACGTTATTATGATGTTATATTAACGTATAATTCCTGTGTGAAAACCAGAATATATATTGAACTTTATGTTTTAAACCTTGTAAAGTTATCATAAAACTTGGAATAAGACGGTAAGCATGCTTTACTTATGAAAATATACAAACAAATCAACAAAAACATTTTAACATAAAAAACATAAACATAACATAAATTAATTGCATGCATGGGAGTTAACTGGAACTCTGTAAAATTGCATACATGAACCTTAAGGTACAAACCCAGTGTATTTACTCATGCAGTTCTTTCCTAAATCTAAATTTTTCCAATTTTTACACTTTGTTTCGAGTTCTGTCTTGTGTTGCTACTTTTAATACCCCATTAATGTCCCCTTTGTTATGTCCATTCATCCCATTGTGCACCTCTACCATATGTCACTCCTAATTCTTTGCTTTTCTAGAGAATGTAATATAAGCTTTGACAATCTTTCTTCATATGACAGGTTAACAGGTAGAACAAAGATTACCATTTATATATGGATAACTATTATAAGTCGGTTTGAATGAGTGAATTGCTGCTTGAAGATAGGTATATACACCTGTGGTACTATCAGATTGCATCGTGGTGAGCCTAAAACCCTTCAGATCCAAGCAAAGGGTAAAATGCCAGCAGATACAATTGCGAACACATTGATACCAAAATGAAAGACATATGACGAGAATTGAGGTAACCAAAGTGAAAAGAGTGTTCACATTACATTGCACTAGAGTGCTCCCGGGTTACTTTCTCTCACTTTCTCTGTTTTGTGCGGATGGTACACCTTGCTTTTGGAGTTTATATGCAATTAAACCTGTAGATAATTCTATTGCTAACACATTGATACCAAAATGAAAGACCTAGGATGACAATTGGGGTGACCAAAATGAAAAGAGTGTATACATTTTATCGCTCTTGTGCGCTCCCTGGTAACACACTCTCGCTTACTCTGTTTGTTGCGGATGGTAAGCCGGGCTTTTGGAGTTTATATGCCTTTAGTCCTGTAGAGAATTCTATTGCGAACACATTGATGCCAAATTGAAAAAACTAGGATGAGAATTGAGGTAACAAAGTTGAAAAGGGTATACACTTTTCAGTATTATCACGCTCTCTAATGTAATGAGAGTTGCCTGAGGGTGGCTCAGCTTTCTTTTTCTGGTACCCTTGGCCTACATTCATCTTGTCGGCGGGTGGAGCGCGCTGCTGTCTTTGACATTATATGCACATAGTTCTCTTGGGAATTCTATTGCGAACGCATTGATACCAAAATGAAAGACATAGGACGAGAATTAAGGTGACAAAGTTGAAAAGAGTATACACTTTTCAGTATTTCCGCGCACTACCAGGGAATGTCCAAACAAAAATGGAGAGTGGAGGGGTAACTTGCCCAAAACGCGAAAGTGTTTGGGGAGATTAACTTTCGTTCAATACTATTATGCAAAAGGAGCCACACATCTATGGTTCATCCAATAAAATCAGCAGACTTCTAGATGTTACTACTGCTCGGCTTAGACTCGGTTACAAGTATTTCTGGGAATTCTCATTATCTGAAGATGTAGACCTGACCAAATGTTAACTGTCAACAAAATTATTTGCACACCCCTTCGTCACTATGTGATAGTGAATTCAGAGACAATTCTATAACCAATGTACCAACGATGTGTCAATATTTCATTCAAAATGATCTGGTACCAGAAATTTTAGCCAAATATCCCCAGTTTGCTAACTGTAAGTAGTAACTAAGTGATTGTAACCTATCCACCGCTGCCCACTGGATGGGGAGCGGTGTGCAGGACAAACATATCAATTGTGACACTAGCTCTCCACATATGTCAGTTGCTTAATTTAGAAACTGTACTTGTGATCGATCTCGAACCTATTGTTGATGTGACGACTTATACTGAATTTTGTAACTAGCTCATCAAGATTGTAACTTGCTTAGCTAAATGAATTGTTGGGTTCAGTCCCTGAGCCCATTATGTGCCTCTGCAACCCTTTCCACTACCGCCCACAAGATGGGTATGGGGTGCATAATAAATGAACTAAACTAACTTTAAGGCATCCTGAAAGAAAGCTTGGAGGGCTTGAAAAATTGCAGAACGAAGCCTTGAGGATAATCCTTGGGTGCCTTCGTACCACAAAGATACTTAATATGAGAAAGGAACTTAATATTCCGAGCGTTGTTTATCGTGTTACTGAAAATAACTGTCAAATTGGTATAAAAATGCTTAGGCTAGCTCATCCTAACCGTTGCACAGAAGCCCTCCAGAATTTCTTTATTGAATGTAAACATTGTTTCAAATAGATAAATAAAATTGGAACTGAACTCAGAAAGTATCAGATTTATAATTTGTACCAAGAGAGACAACAATAGCACTTTCCTGCACTGTAGGAAATTACACCCTTTTCAATTTTAATCCCTCCCTTTCCATCAAAGGAGCAAATTAGAGATCAGTCCCAGCTTTGTCTTGAGGCAAAGCTCAACGTCTTAAGCCATATTGATGCTCTGTCCACAGAGCATTCTCTCTCTCAAATCATATACACTGAAGGTTTCCTACAGCGCCTAACGGGTGCAGCTGGAAGTGCAGTTGTCCTGGCAATAGGATATGACTTATATTTTGAGTGGGGAGTCCGTATAAACAACTGGGCCTCTACCCTTCAGACTGAACTATTTGCCTTGCTCCTTGCACTGAAATGTGTACAAGTATCCAAACTTGATACATTAGTTGTAAGTGACTCTTTATCATCCTTAATTGCTCTCAACTCTTTAAGACATAACTGTAACATGCTTGTGTCTGAAGCTAGACACAAATACAATAACAACTTGAGGAACCTTATCATAAACAATAATCTCAACAAAAATCACATAGTTCTCAGAGGTGATTTCAATATTGACCTAGGGCTACAAAATAACCCTCAAGTAGACTGTTTCCTCAACAGCATGAATTCCTGTATGCTCATCCCCGCAATCACCAGGCCCACCCGAGTCACTCAAACATCTGCGACTACCCTGGATCACTGATGGACCAACATAACAGCTCCTCTTACATCAAGTATAATCACTGACAGAACAACTGACCACTATCCTACCTTCCTTGTAGCGAACATGGCCATAACACCACCAGGTAACAAGAAAATTACCTTTAGGTTACAATGTGAAGCGGCAATAGGCAATCTCACAAATGCCCTCCACAATGTAAACTGGGAATCTAAATTTATCAATACACAGGATAATAATTCGTTAACTAGCCTCTTTCCAAAATTTAAAGCCTTTACAATACTTATTGTCCTCTCCTCACCAAGCAAGTAACTGGCAAAAAGGTTAAATAATCCCTGGCTCACTAATGGCATACTTAAAGCAATCGACAAGAAACATGAATATGAAAAAAAAACTTAGGATTGGCCTAGTTGGAAAAGAAGTAGTTAAGAGGTATTCATCAGTGCTTACCAGTATAATAAGAGCAAAGCGTTCCTATTACGAGAATAGATTCAAAGAAGCAAAAGGCAACATAAAAAGCACATGGAGAGCCATCTCTACCATCCTAGGAGCTAAACAACATTTACATAATAAGATAAAAATCTCCAAGGATGGTTATACACCTGCAACAGATCTTGAAACAGCAACTGAATTTAATAGCTTCTTTTCATCGTTTGGTGCTAACCTTGCCCGAAAAATCCCAGAGACTCAGACATATGTTACCACATATCTTTCACGCAGCTATCCAAACTCTCTTCTCCTCTCTCCGGTCAGCCCTACAGATGTTGTGTCCATCATTCACTCGCTAAAAACCAAAGCTGGGAACATTAGTGAAATACCATCGATGGTACACAGGCGTGCCTCCCATGCCCTTGCACCATCCATAGCACTGCTGTTCAACAAATCCCTAGAGTGTCATACCTTCCCTGATATCCTTAAAAAAGCAAGAGTAACGCCAGTTCATAAAGGAGGTAACACGGCAGACATAAATAATTACAGACCCATATCGAATCTACCTATATTATCAAAATTATTTTTTTTTTTTTTACAAACAGCTCTACTCCAATCTTGTAAAATTCAATATACTAAGTCCCTGTCAGTTTGGCTTCCGCTCCCAAAAGAGTACCAATGATGCTATTGTTAGTCTGCTTGACTTAATCTTCTCAGCCCTTGACAAAAGTGAGTTTCCAATTGAACTCTTCATCGGCCTGAGAAAGGCCTTTGATACTGTTAACCATAACTACCTCTTACTTAAATTCCACCATTATGGAATCCGTGGCCTTGCCCTAAACTATATCCGATCCTATCTTAGTAACAGACACCAATATGAAGCCATCAATGATATAACCTCTCCCACTCTACCACTTAATTACCGTAAAGGTGCCACAGAGCAGCATCCTAGGACCCTCCTGTTTCTTATATACATCAATGATCTCCCTAATGTCTCTAACATACTTAAACCTATATTGTTGGCTGATGATACTACTCATCTACTCTGACCCCAACCCACTCCTGTTAAATAATGTTGTAAACAATTAATTAAAAAAAGTCTACTTGTGGATGTCAACCAACAAACCTCACACAAAACATAGAAAAGACCTACTATATCTTATTTGGAAACAAATCAACAAATGCAATTCAGCTTCAGATAGATAATGTAAACATTAGCAATAAAAATGATGGAAAGTTTCTTAGCCTATACTTAGACAAGAGACTCAACTTCCGCACCCATATACAACACATAACTAAAAAGGTTTCTAAAACAGTTGGTATACTGTTTAAGATCAGATATTATGTACCCTACTCTGCTCTCCTCTCACTCTATTATGCACTTATCTATCCCTATCATTCTTATGGCGTTTGTGCTTGGGGTTCAACCTCTGCAAACTACCTCAAGCCCATCATCATCCAGTAAAAATCTGCTATCAGGACAATAACTAACTCTACCTTCAGACAACACACAGCTCCCTTGTTCAAATCCTTAAACATGCTAAACAAATTCACTCCATACATTCTCCTGTGTAAATTACGTTTATAAAGCCCTTTTTCTAACTGCAAACCCTGTTCTGAAACTCTTCCTGGACAGATGTAATAGAACACATGGCCACGTCCCCACCAGACATAAATATCTCTTTGATATCCCAAGAGTCAAACTTAATCTATGTAAACACTCTATGTAAATAAAGGGACCTAGTCTATGGAACTCACTCCCTTATAATGATTTGAAAAGCTGTCCAACTTCTGCCATATTCAAAAATAAAACCAAAAAGTACCTGTAGTACTTTTTAAGTACGAGGGAGTAATGCGCAAAGCGTCCCTCACCTGTGACGTCACAGCGTCACCTGACGCCATATCAACACATCGGCCATTTTGTCGTCAGTTCAGTCATGGCGAGGACTAACCCTTCATGCAAACTGCACCTACTATCAAGAAGAAGAAGATTTTGTGTTCCACCGATAGTATTATCGTAAGTAAGCACTTATATTTTATATTTTATTAAATTAATTGATTCTATTTTTCTGTAATAAAGGTCCAAAGGGTTGTTAAGGAACAAGGGTGTAGCGATACCGACGCTCAGTGCGCTCAACTCACACCAAAGTATCACCTGTGTAGCTTCTGTAATTAGTGTTAATTAGTTATGCTATAAGATAATGAAGCGAGTATAAGATTAACTCGCTACAAGGGTACTGTGTTGGGAGGTGAGGGCTGTTACTGGTGTCTGTGGGGATGTGAGGACTTGTACCAACCACTATCACCACCAGTACCTTGTCTTGCATCCTGCTTAGTATTCCTATTGAGATATGAAGTATTATTGCATTCATATAATTATTCATTCATTGTCATTACTATTTTTATGGGCTATGTTCTGTTACCCTAATGCTTTTTACCCCTGGGCATGTCCATTTACTCTCCAGCCCTTCACAAGCCACTGCTGCACCCCCTCCATGCCCATACTTACTGTGCTTATTCTTACAGGACTGCACTGCATTATGTGGTGCTCACTGCCTGGACACCTTGATACATGCATTATAGGGTTCTGGTAGTTGTTCTACTCACCAAGCCCTTCCAAGGCCAGGCTTGACATGTGAGAGCTTGGTCCAACAGGCTGTTGCTTGGACAGGCCCCTCAGGCCCACATATCCACCACCGCCTTGTTTGTCCGGCACTTCAAAATCAAATGTTTGTTTACGTAAGGTACATACATATTTTTAGGTAAGGTACTCTTTATTTGGGTAAATTTATCTTCGTAGTATTTAGCTTTGGCTCGTCTAATTATCTTGGATAGCAATAACGAGTAATTCTTTGAGAATTCTTTGGAGACAATTCCTAACCTATACTTCTCCCAACCTATACTTCTTCTCAAGGTCATCTTCACTTCTTGAAGATGTTCAGGTTTTCTCTTGAAGATGTCGACGGTTGTTCCAGCAATACTGTATTTTTTTTATTGCTGAAAACCTGTTTTCAGCCATAAAAAAATAATCCTGAATCCAGAAAAAAATCCCTTTTGTATCGTCTGGAAATTTTCAAATATTGCTGATCAAACCTGAGTCTAAATTATTTGTATATATTATGAATTACAGAGGTCCCAGGACAGGGTTTTTAGGCACTCCACTTACATTTTCCCACTCTGACTTAACCCCCATTTATACAAACTCAGTCTTATCTTTTAGCTAATAATTTATTGTACACACCATACTCAGCCTGTGTAGGGTAGTTTATTGTGCATGTGTAGTATATATATTTGTGTAGTATATTTGGTATATTTAATGCCTCTAACCTCTCCTCATAGTTCTTGTCCTTCAGTTCTGGGAGCCCCTTAGTAGCATGTCTTTGCACCTTTTCCAGTTTGTTTATGTGCTTCTTAAGATATGGGCACCATACAACCGCTGCATATTCCAACTTTGGTCTAACAAAAGTCGTGAACAATTTCTTGAGTATTTCGCCATCCATGCATTTAAAAGCTCTGAATATTATCCTTTACCTGCAATTGGTTGTTGCTGTATTTATAGAATATGATTTGTTCTACTTTACATTTGTTTGTTCCTTTTTTTCAAAATTTCTTTCTGCCTCTCTCCTCACTGCCGTGTAGTTGTTTCTCTTTGTATTACTGGTATGTTTGGGGGTTTGGCCTCTTCGTATATTGATTCCATTTTTGTGTCTTTTGGTCTCTGTCCGTCTTGAAATTTCAGTTGAACAAATCCTGTTTCCTAGTTCTGCATCTTTGTTTTGGTATAAATGTTTTTGTTCCTTTATCATATATTTCACAAAATTGACATACTGTGCATTAATTCATCTCAATTACTTCCTTTCCTAACAGCAAGCCTTTCCAGTAAAATTCTTTGAATTCTTTTCTGACTTCTGGCCTAATGTTTGTTTTATCCTAGTGTGTATGATGCCTAGCGTGTGTCTGGTGCCTGTTGTGTTAAACCGAAGATAAATGCATAAGTATAGGTCAGTAATTTCTCCAGCTTTGAAAGGGGCTTTCATTATGCAGCAGTATTCCACTCTAGAGAGCACTAGCGTCTTGAAAACTATCATCATCGGTATAGCATCTCTAGTGTGAAAAGTTCTTGTTATCTATCCTGTCATTTTTCTTGCAGTTGTGACGGCTACTTTATTGTGTTCTTTAAATGTAAGGCCTTCTGACATCAGTACACCCAAATCCTTTACGTTGCTTTTCCGTTCAATGTTATGATTTGACTGAGTTTTGTAAGTGGTTTCCGTTTTTATATTTTTTATTTTTTCCGTAGCGCATGAGCTGAAACTTATGTTCGTTAATCACCATGTTATTTTCTGTAGCCCATAGAAAGACCTGATTTACATCTGATTGGAGGTTTGCCGTCTCCTCTATGTTGCCTACTCTCGTGAAGATTCTAGTGTCATCTGCAAAGGATGATCAAGTACTATAGGTTGTGTCCTTGTCTATGTCCGATATGAGGATGAGAAAAAGTATTGGAGCAAGCACAGTACGCTTGGGGACTGAGCTCTTTACGGTTGATGGTCCAGATTTTATTTTGTTGACTACTACACATTGGGTTCTATTAGTCAGGAAGTTGTATATCCATCTGCCTATTTTTCCGGTAATTCCTTTTGAACGCATTTTATGTGCAATAACACAATGGTCACATTTGTCAAAGGCTTTTTTTTGTCAAAGCGTTTTGTTTGTCTTCCATGGCATCTAGTGCCATGTCAGAGTGGTCCAGCAACTGTGATAGGCAAGAGCGCCCTGTTCTGAAACCATGTTGTCTGGGGTTATGGAGATGCTGTGATTCCATGTATTTTGTGATCTTACTTCTTAGCATTCTCTCAAAGATTTTTATGATGTGCGATGTTAGTGCTATCGGTCTGTAGTTTTTTGCCTCTGCCTTATTTCCTCCTTTATGGGGCGGTGCTATCTCTGCTGTTTTTAGTATGTCAGGGACAATGCCAGTATCTTGGCTTTGTCTCCAAAGAATGTGAAGGGCCTGCGATAACGTTTTTTACAGTTCTTGATGAATATAGAGTTCCAAGAGTCAGGGCCTGGTGCAGAGTGCATAGGCATACTGTCTATGGCTTCTTCAAAATCCAGTGGGGATAGGATCACATCTGATTTATGATTTGATGTTGGTATCATATCCATGAAAAATTCATTTGGGTTATCAATCAGATGGATGGAGAGCTACACTCGTGGTGTCCCATTTTCCCAGCACTCTTTGTCATATAATGCTTTGAAACTTTTGACGGATTTGGCCTCCACCACCTTCTCACCTAACATGTTCCAACCGTTTACCATTCTGTTTGCAAAAGTGAATTGTCTTACATTTCTTCGGCATCTTTGTTTAGTTCGTTTAAATCTATAACCTCTTGTTCTTGAAATTCCAGGTCTCGGGAAATCTTCCCTATCAAGTTTATCAATTCCTGTTACTGTTTTGTACGTAGTGATCATATCTCCTCTTTTCCTTCTGTCTTCTAGTTTGGAATATTTAATGCCTCTAATGTCTCCTCATAAATCCTGTCCTTCAGTTTTGGTATGAATGTTTGTGTGCCTTCATCGTATATTTTGCAAAATATGGAATACATCTCATTTACTTTACTTTAAGAATATGGTTCGATCAATTAAAAACCCTCTTGTTCAAATTGCAAAGAGACTGAAAGAGATGCAGCATGCTCAATGGATTATATATTAGTGATTATTATTAGGATTATATATTAGTGAATCATATTAGTGATTCAATTATTATGGTCATAAAACAATAAACAAATAGTTTTGGTGTTATTACACTCTATTCACAGGTTATATATAAGTATCTGCATGTTTTGTTCACCATTACAAACCACTAAGTTGGTTTGATTTTTGTTGAGATTGTTATTTATGATAAGATTCCTTACGTTATCTGAGAATGAAGCTATGTCGGTATTGGGAAATCTATAGATGGCACTTATAGTCAAGGAGGATTTAAGGGATTTACTGGAGAACTTGGCAAAGGTATATTCACAATAGTCGTCTCTATTACTAATGAGACTATTGCAGATGAAGGTATCTTTGTAAGATATTGCTATGCCACCTCCTTTTTTTATTAGGCCTGCAGTTGTGAATGGCTTTATTATCAGCCAAGTTGTAGCATACAACATAGCATATATATGTATATGGCATACATATATATATATATACACACACACACACATATATATATATATATATATATATATATATATATATATATATATATATATATATGTTATGTTATGTTACAACATAACAGGCCAATTACACTGGATTAATCTTTGTGTTTAGATAGGAGATGCCTCGTATGGGCCAATAAGCCTTCTGCAGCCCCTATGTTTATCCCTTATGTATCCCCCCATGTTTTCACCTTCATTGTATTATCACCTGACCTAATGCGGGTATAAAATCAACTAATATATATATATATATATATATATATATATATATATATATATATATATATATATATATATATATTCAAAATTCGTCAGTGTACTACATTTTTGTTGTTGCTTTTAGGTGATGCTTTTAACCAGTGTACGTGGGTCTGATTGTTGTGCAACCACAGTTCGAAGAATAATGAAGATATGAACAAACGGCCTGTGGTCACTATACAGTCTGGAAGGGCAAAAGAAGAAATTGGCATTTCTACAAAAACAAGAACTATATAATGTTATTTTAAGTAAGTAACCAAAAAATTAAATAATTTTTTTAAAGTTTAAAATTCACTTAAAAATGTAAATTTTAAGTTAAAAAATTTTAACCAAAAAACTTAATATTTTTCATATTTGGAACCATTCCATAATATTTTCCCAAGCATAAATGATTATATTTCTATCACTTGCTCTTAAGATTGTTTCATTTAATAGAGGTTGGGCATAATTGTTCTCTGCTGCTAATAGAACTGACTGACTTAGCTATAGGAAAATGTAAACTTAATTGGTTTATCCATTACAGTATTTTGCAGTTTATTTCATGATCCTGTGCTTAATACTTGCATAAATAGTAGATTACAAAATGCATTTTTATATCATTAGTATTGAATAATAATAATGCAAATAATTGACTTATAAATGATGTACAATTAATTGGTAGGTGATATTATATTATTAATATTTTTTCATTCTTGCAAAGCCTTAACAAAGTCATTAACATGTTAATATAAACTTGATCACCTTCCACTTATTTTCTCATGTGCTACCTACATGTACAAAACCTTATTCCTAAATGCATATTTTGTTCTGAAACTTGTCCTTTATATGTTGTGTATCACCATCTCTGGAGAGTTTTATCTGATTGATGTATAAATTACTTTTAATTTTACAGAATATTATTGTTATACTGAATTTATTATTATATAAATAACTTAATTTTACAGAATCATCTATCAACGCACATCCACAAGTTGAGGAGGAGGATGTGACCTTCCAGATGTCTGAAGTACTGAAACAGGCACCAAACAGGCCTGGTGGATCTAGGTACAAGGTAAAATAATTTAAATTTTTTTTTTTTTTTTTACTAATTGTCCGATATATATATATATATATATATATATATATATATATATATATATATATATATATATATATATATATATATATATATATATATATGTCGTACCTAGTAGCCAGAACGCACTTCTCGGCCTACTATGCAAGGCCCGATTTGCCTAATAAGCCAAGTTTTCCTGAATTATTATATTTTCTCAATTTTTTTTCTTATGAGATGATAAAGCTACCCATTTCATTATGTATGAGGTCAATATTTTTTTATTGGAGTTAAAATTAACGTAGATATATGACCAAACCTAACCAACCCTTCCTAACCTAACCTAACCTATCTTTTTAGGTTAGGTTAGGTTAGGTAGCCGAAAAAGTTAGGTTAAGTTTGGTTAGGTAGGTTAGGTAGTCGAAAAACAATTAATTCATGAAAACTTGGCTTATTAGGCAAATCGGGCCTTGCATAGTAGGCAGAGAAGTGCGTTCTGGCTATTAGGTACGACATATATATATATATATATATATAAATATATATATAATGTGTCGTACCTAGTAGCCAGAACGCACATCTCAGCCTACTATGCAAGGCCCGATTTGCCTAATAAGCCAAGTTTTCTTGAATTAATGTTTTTTCGACTACCTAACCTAACCTATAAAGATAGGTTAGGTTCGGTCATATATCTCTATTAATTTTAACTCCAATAAAAAAAGAATTGACCTCATACATAATGAAATGGATAGCTTTATCATTTCATAAGAAAAAAAATAGAGAAAATATATTAATTCATGAAAACTTGGCTTATTAGGCAAATCGGGCCTTGCATAGTAGGCTGAAAAGTGCGTTCTGGCGACTAGGTACGACATATATATATTATATATATATATATATATATATATATATATATATATATATATATATATATATATATATATATATATATATATATATATATATATATATATATATATATATAATATGTATGTATGTGTGTGTGTGTGTGTGTAATTACCTAAGTGTAGTTAAAGGATGAGACCGTCTTCCCAGCACTCTTTGTCATATAACGCTTTGAAACTACTGACAGTCTTGGCCTCCACCACCTTCTCACCTAACTTGTTCCAACCGTCTACCACTCTATTTGCGAAAGTGAATTTTCTTATATTTCTTTAGCATCTGTGTTAAGCTAGTTTCAATCTATGACCTCCTGTTCTTGAAGTTCCAGGTCTCAGGAAATCTTCCCTGTCGATTTTATCAATTCCTGTTACTATTTTGTATGTAGTGATCATATCACCTCTTCTGTCTTTTAGTTTTGGCATATTTAATGCCTCTAACGTCTCCTCGTAGCTCTTGCCCTTCAGTTCTGGGAGCCACTTAGTAGCATGTCTTTGCACCTTTTCCAGTTTGTTGATGTGCTTCTTAAGATATGGGCCAACTTCTGTTGTTGGGCACCACACAACAGCTGCATATTCTAGCTTTGGCGTAACAAAAGTCATGAACAATTTCTTTAGTATATCACCATCCATGTATTTAAACGCAATTCTAAAGTTAGAAAGCGTAGCATAGGCTCCTCGCACAATATTCTTTATGTGGTCCTCAGGTGATAGTTTTCTATCTAGAACCACCCCTAGATCTCTTTATCAGAATTCTTTAAAGATTTCTCACATAATGTATAGGTTGTGTGGGGTCTATGTTCTCCTGTTCCACATTCCATAACATGGCATTTATTAACATTAAATTCCATTTGTCAAGTGGTGCTCCATATACTTATTTTATCCAGGTTTTCTTGAAGGGCATGACAATCATTTAAATTTCTTATCCTTCCTATTATCTTAGCATCATCAGCAAACATGTTCATGTAATTCTGTATACCAACTGGTAGATCATTTATGTAGACAATAAACATCACTGGTGCAAGAACTGAACCCTGTGGTACTCCACTTGTGACATTTCTCCAGTCCGATACATTGCCTCTGATTACTGCCCTCATTTTTCTATGTCAGAAAATTTTTCATCCATATTAGAAGCTTACCTGTCACCCCTCCAATATTTTCCAGTTTCCAGAACAACCTCTCTATGTGGAACTGTCGAATGCCTTTTTTAGGTCCAGATAGATGCAGTCAACCCAACCATCTCTTTCCTGTAATATATCTGTTGCTCGATCAAAGAAACTGAGTAAATTCGATACACAGGATCTTCCAAATCGAAAACCATACTGTCTGTCTGAAATTATATCATTTCTCTCCAGGTGTTCTACCCATTTAGTTTTAATTATTTTTTCCAATATTCCAATTCCAATTTTTTCCAATAATGTGTGTGTGTGTATGTATATTTGTGTTGTTGAATATGACCGAAAGTCATAGTCTTTCTGCCCCTCTCCTTACTGCTATTGTTGTTTCTCGCATCTTTGTATTGCTTGTATGTTTGGGCAATTTTTCCCCTTTTCCTAGTTCTGCATCTCTGCTTTAGTATAAATTTTGTTGTGCCATTATCATATATTTCACAAAACTTGACATACATCTCATTTACTTCATGTCCTAACAGCAAGTGTTTGTCAAATTCCTTAAGGAAATATCTGAGTTCCCCATAATGACCTCTCCACAAGTCAGGTTTTTCAACTGCTTCAAGCTCATTTTCTTCCAGATTATAATGCATTGCATACTTTATTCCCAAAAAGACATGGTCACTTTTACCCAAGTGACCATGTCACTTGGGTAAAAGGAGGGAGGTACTGAAAGGAGGAAAAGGGAGGTACCAAAGGAGGGAGGTACTGAATGATAAATATATCTTTCTCTTTCCTGGTAAATATAATATCCAGCATGGAGGGAACATCCCCTTCCCTCATCCTCGTAGCTTGTTTAACATGTAGAAACATGAATGTTTACAGGGTGAGGTTTACGAAATTATATATATATATATATATATATATATATATATATATATATATATATATATATATATATATATATATATATATATATATATATATATATATATATATATATATATATATATATATATATATATATATATATAATTGGTCTCTGGTCTCTCTCTCTCTCTATATATATACACATATATATATATATATATATATATATATATATATATATATATATATATATTATATATATATATATATATATATATTATATATATATATATATTATATATATATATATATTATATATATATATTATATATATATATTATATATATATATATATATATATATATATATATATATATATATATATATATATATATATATATATATATATATAAGTTTGTGTGTGTAATTTATATAAATAAATAATTAAATATTAATTTTGTTAATATCTTTTCAGGGAAAACTTGCAAGTACAATTCGTATACAAGAGGGGCAACAAGAGCCAGAGGATGTCTACTAAGAAAATATATAAGTCTTTATCCTCACACTCTTGATATATGGTCTTCTCTGGTCTCTCTATTTTCTCTCCTCACAAATGTCCCTTTTTTTTTATTTCTTTTATGTTTCTCTCCTGTTTTTCTTGTCTTTTAATCTCTCCTTTCCTCTTCTCTTCTAACACCTCTCGTTTCCTGTCTCTTCTAGGTTCTCTCTTCCTTTACTTTTTATATTTGTGGTATTCATTTATGTCATTTTTATCTTGTATATTTTTCTTGTATCTTTTTCTTATCTTGTGTTTCTCTTCCCCTTCTCTTCAATGATTTCTCATTTCACTCCTCTCTCTGTTGTTTCTGTTCTGTCTTCTCTATCCTTGCCTTAATTTTGTTCTGTCTCCTCTTTTGTTGTGTGTGTGTCTTTCTGTCTCTGTCTGTCTCTCTCTTTCTCTCTCTCTCTCTCTCTTTCTCTCTCTCTCTCTCTCTCTCTCTCTCTCTCTCTCTCTCTCGCTCTCTCTCGCTCTCTCTCTCTGGCTCTCTTGCTCTCTCTCTCTCTGGCTCTCTCTCTCTCGCTCTCTCTCTCTGGCTCTCTTGCTCTCTCGCTCTCTCTCTCTGGCTCTCTTGCTCTCTCTCGCTCTCTCTGGCTCACTCTCTCTCTCTGGCTCTCTCTCTCTCTCTGGCTCACTCTCTCTCTCTGGCTCTTTCTCTCTGGCTCTCTCTCTCTTTCTGGCTCGCTCTCTCTCTCTGGCTCTCTCGCTCTCTCTGGCTCTCTCTCTCTGGCTCTGTCTCTCTCTCTCTCTCTCTCTCTCTCTCTCTCTCTCTCTCTCTCTCTCTCTCTCTCTCTCTGGCTCTCTCGCTCTCTCTGGCTCTCTCTCTGGCTCTCTCTCTCTCTCTCTCTCTCTCTCTCTCTCTCTCTGGCTCTCTCTCTGGCTCTCTCTCTCTCTCTCTCTCTCTCTCTCTGGCTCTCTCTCTCTCTCTGGCTCTCTCTCTCTCTCTGGCTCTCTCTCTCTCTCTGGCTCTCTCTCTCACTCTGGCTCTCTCTCTCTCACTCTGGCTCTCTCTCTCTCTCACTCTGGCTCTCTCTCTCTCTCACTCTGGCTCTCTCTCTCTCTCTCTCTGGCTCTCTCTCTCTCTCTGGCTCTCTCTCTGGCTCTCTCTCTCTGGCTCATGCTCTCTCTCTCTCTGGCTCTCGCTCTCTCTCTCTGGCTCTGGGTCTCTCTCTCTGGCTCTCATATTTCATTTGATTTAAAAATGTCTGAGATTTTTTACTTAATCTAAGTTATATTGCATGGTGCTAATATGAATATTATACATGACTGTTTTTTCTTTTCTCTTTCTCCCTTTCTTTCTTTCTCTTTCTTTCCTTCTCTCTCTTTTTCTTTCTCTTTCTACATGAATATTATACTTGACTGTGTTTACATTCACTTGTAGATTTTTATTTTTAGTTAATTAGTCCTAAACTTTTGATTAATAGATTTTTATTATTAGTCATAGAAAAACTATAGTGTTATATGTATACTCGGAAAATTTTACTTGTTTTAGTTTTAAGTAACAATAACTGCTTATTACGTCAGACTGATCTCAGCATGACATGAATCACAGGCTGCTTGATCACAAAATCTATTGTGTTCACATATTGCATATATAGATTTTTATAGATTTTTAAATTTTTACTTTCATATTGTTATAGATATAGTCTATATATTTCGAGCTATTACATATATTTTGTTGTATTACTCATTCTTAATTAAATAAATATAATATTTTAATTATCTTTTTGTACCCTATTTATTTGTAATTTACACATACATATATAGGATGTCCATTTCTTTCTCAGATATGTCTTCTTTCTTTCTCTCCCTTTCTATTTCAGATATGAATTACAAAATTATTATACCCTAATTTACCCTAAACGTTTTAATGTAGGTAATTAAAAGATTATAAAAAAGTTTTTAGAAATGTTAATTATTTACGTTCTAAGGTTGTATATAAAAGTTCTCAAAAAACCTTTTCTAAACGTAATTATAAACGTGCTGAAAACAATGAAATGTCGTTTTTAGGATGTTTTAAAAACATGAAAATGTTTGCTGGGAACTGGTGACCGCGTGAACACCGGGTCCGACCTCCCAGTCTGGCCACGACTCTTCCTGCTTAATGAAGAACTCAACAGTCATACATTCATCCACTTCATCATACATCATCAACTGACAACTGAGGCGTGTGAAGGAGAAAGTCGGGAAGGAAAATTAATCTTTATGAGAATAGGATGTAAGGTAAGGTAAGGAAATGATGAGGTGAAAGCGCCAGGCCAGTATGAATATATAACACTTGGAAGGGACATTAGGATGGGCTGGGATGTGAGGACGGAGTGAAGGAACAGTGCTCAACCTCTTGCACCATCGGGAATCGAACGCCGACCCTTTATGAAGCGAAAGTATGGAGTGGAAAAACGGTGCTCAATCACTTGGACCTTCGGGGATCGAACAGAAAACATACTTTATAGACATCATAGATCTCAATAAAGTTAAACAAAGCGAACAATTCGAAGTTATTTTCTCACATTTATTAAGGTAAATATATATTCAACCAGGAGATATTCTACTTAGTATTTATTGAATCAACAAATAATATGTTTTCATTGGTTGTTTATGGACATACAAGTAATTATGGTAATATTATAGTAATAGTTCAGGTAATTATGGTAATATTATAGTAATAGTTCAGGTAATTATGGTAATATTATAGTAATAGTTCAGGTAATTATGGTAATATTATAGTAATAGTTCAGGTAATTATGGTAATATTATAGTAATAGTTCAGGTAATTATGGTAATATTATAGTAATAGTTCAGGTAATTATGGTAATATTATAGTAATAGTTCAGGTAATTATGGTAATATTATAGTAATAGTTCAGGTAATTATGGTAATATTATAGTAATAGTTCAGGTAATTATGGTAATATTATAGTATTCGTGAAGGTAATTATCCTGTTGTTGTCAATATCTTACGACGAAGAGAGAAGAATCGTGAATGAAAATCTGACTTTAGTTAAAACTTGTCATATTCATATCCAAAATACACAGATTTAAAACGAACGCACACAGACATGTTGTTAGTGTTGCAACGCTCAGGAACGGCATGTTTTGGATGTTGCAACACAGGAATATAGTGTTGTAAGTGTGGCAAATTTGAATAAGGTGTTGTGAGTCTTGCAACACTGAAATGGGAAGTTATAAGTGGAAGTTATAAGTGTTGGATCACAAGATGGAGGTGTTGCAAGTGTTGCAAAACAGGACTTGTTTTGAGCGTTGCAAAACAAATTACATACTCAGGTTGTAACACATAAATAACATACTGTGAGGGGTTACAACATGTTATTACTGTGTTTCAACGTTTCAAAACACATAACTCATTATGTATGGGTTGCATCACAATACGTTATTGTCTTGCAACCCAACTTACATCACGTCATTGATGTGTTGTAACACTCACATCACGGTATTAGTGTTGCAATTTTGCATACAAATTCTGTGTTGCAGCACTCACGTTAGGACCGTTATGCAACACTCACGTTAGGACCGTGATGCAACACTCACGTTAGGACCGTGATGCAACATTCACGTTAGGACCGTGATGCAACACTCACGTTAGGACCGTGATGCAACACTCACGTTAGGACCGTGATGCAACACTCACGTTAGGACCGTGATGCAACACTCACGTTAGGACCGTGATGCAACACTCACGTTAGGACCGTGATACAACACTCACGTTAGGACCGTGATGCAACACTCACGTCAGGACTGTGATGCAACACTCACGTCAGGACCGTGATGCAACACTCACAACTCAACATTCCCATCAAGCGTTTAACATTGTATTCTTGCCAGATATTAATGTTTTATTGCTAATATGTAAATATTAAAAAAGTTTGCGATTGAATAAATCACCAAAAGGTGATAGAAAATATAACTAACAAGTGATTAAACAGATGAATATAAAGTAAATTAAAAAATAAAACTGACTGAAGAAACAAATTAAATTAGATTGATTGATTGATGAAGATTAAGCCACCCAAAAGGTGGCACGGGCATGAATAGCCCGTAAGTGGTGGCCCTTTTGAGCCATTACCAGTATCAAGAGCTGATACTGGAGATCTGTGGAGGTGCGACTGCACCCTGCGTGACGGGAGATGTCTCCCGTGTAAATTAGATTGAACAGCTAACAAAGGTGATTAACTAGAGCAATATAGGTGAGTAAATATCTTAAAACTGGTGATTGCTTTGGTAAATGTTGCTTTAACAAGTCGATAAAATGGTATAAATAGATATATTAAAGTTGCTGTAATTGTCCAATAAAACGTTGGTGAATTTTTAAAATGTGATTAAATGGATGAAAATTGCGATTGAATAATTAAAACTTAAATATAATTTAACTAAATGAAAAAAGAAGAAGATGCAAACAGAGAGAGTTCGAACTGGTGGCAAAAAAATCTTATGTCATTGAATAATTAATAAAGGTGATTAAACAGATAAATTTGCGTGATTAAATATCTAGAAAATGGTGATTGGATTAATAAATATATGATGACTGAAAAATAAAGATAATGTGATAAAAGAGACAATATAAAACTTGATTAAATTGAAAAATAAAACTTGATTTAACATATAAAATTTGATTAAATAGATGAAAAATAGTAATGGATTAAAACTAAAGTGTTTTGTAGGCAATATATGGAAAAAGGAAGCTCATATTGACAGTATAGAGTTGGAACTGGTGACCATGTGAACACCGGGTCCAACTGGTGACCGCGTGAACACCGGGTCCGACCTCCCAGTCTGGCCACGACTCTTCCTGCTTAATGAAGAACTCAACAGTCATACATTCATCCACTTCATCATACATCATCAACTGACAACTGAGGCGTGATGAGAGAAAATCAGTAGAGGAAAAATATCTGTGAGGATGTGAGGTAAGGTAAGGTAGGGTAAGGTGAGGTAAGGTGAGGTAAGGTGAGGTAAGGTAAGGTGAGGTAAGGTGAGGTAAGGTGAGGTAAGGTGAGGTAGGGTACGGTAAGGTAAGGTAAGGTAAGGTAAGGTAAGGTAAGGTGAGGTAGGGTAAGGTAAGGTAAGGTAAGGTGAGGTAAGGTAAGGTGAGGTAAGGTAAGGTGAGGTAAGGTAAGGTAAGGTGAGGTAGGGTAAGGTAAGGTGAGGTAAGGTAAGGTAAGGTAAGGTAAGGTGAGGTAGGGTAAGGTAAGGTAAGGTGAGGTAAGGTGAGGTAAGGTGAGGTAAGGTAAGGTAAGGTGAGGTAAGGTAAGGTAAGGTAAGGTAAGGTAAGGTGAGGTAAGGTAAGGTGAGGTGAGGTAAGGTAAGATAAGGTGAAGGTAGGTAAGATAAGGTAAGGTAAGGTAAGGTGAGGTAAGGTAAGGTAAGGTGAGGTAAGGTAAGGTAAGGTGAGGTAAGGTAAGGTAAGGTAAGGTGAGGTAAGGTAAGGTAAGGTAAGGTAAGGTATGGTAAGGTAAGGTAAGGTAAGGTAAGATAAGGTAAGGTAAGGTAAGATAAGGTGAGGTAAGGTAAGGTAAGGTGAGGTAAGGTGAGGTAAGGTAAGGTAAGGTAAGGTGAGGTAAGGTGAGGTAAGGTAAGGTGAGGTAAGGTGAGGTAAGGTAAGGTGAGGCAAGGTAAGGTAAGGTAAGGTAAGGTGAGGTAAGGTGAGGTAAGGTAAGGTGAGGTAAGGTGAGGTAAGGTAAGGTGAGGTAAGGTAAGGGGAGGTAAGGTGAGGTAAGGTAAGGTGAGGTAAGGGGAGGTAAGGTGAGGTGAGGTAAGGGGAGGTAAGGTAAGGTGAGGTAAGGTGAGGTAAGGTAAGGTAAGGTGAGGTAAGGTGAGGGAAGGTGTGGTAAGATAAGGTGAGGTAAGGTGAGGTAAGGTAAGGTAAGGTGAGGTAAGGTAAGGTGAAGTAAGGTGAGGTAGGTGACCACATTTTTGTATTTTTTATTCCTTCTTTCAACACAATTTATACCTAATCCCGATTACTATTAAGTTTTAGTCTGTGTTTTTTTCCCCCACACCTTGCCTGAAATGCTATGAGTATTAATGACTCATATTGTATGTACTAGCTCTGTCTATAAATCCAACATTATGTTTGTAAATCAACTGTATGTACTTTTCCTGAATAAAATGTATTTATTATTAATTTTTTAATCAGTAAGTATTAAAAGAAGGCACCAAGCTGGGAAAGCTATGTAGCACCATTGTGTGTAACAATAAACCAAATTTTTTTTAACAAATAATGCACCTGTATGGTAAAACAAATCCTGTCAGCTGTAAAAATATTGATGCAGTTATTTAAATGAAAAATATAATGAAAGAAATATTACTGGTTTATTTTTATCCTATCTTTTTGTACTGTACAGTATATCCAAGGAAGTGAAAAATTGAGACATAATGCACAATTTAATGAATGATTAGCATGGATTAGCAGTTCAAAAGAAATATGACTATTACATATCAACATGAGATCTTAATGATCCATGGTCAACATGATTTAATAAGGATAATACAGTACTGTATTTGTAATAATACAAACTATAATTTAAAATCTTTATTACTGATTTTTTTATTAAGATGATTAGGTATACACAGCAATGTACTACTACCCTATTCTATATGGAATATTACACAGTGTAGATAAAAAACTAGCTATAAGTTTATCTAATACTCCTATCTCACAGGATGGTTAGACATACAATACTGTACATGGAATCAATTTAGAAAATACCAGCCTCAATACAAAAAACAAATCAACTCTGACTAAACAACTCTTCGCGATTTTCACAAGAGGTAAGCACTGAATCATGGAAACATTATATTATAATTACTCGTACCAGTTTCTACAAGACTCCTCTCAAACAATGTATTTTTAAACATGTTTACGTATACACAGCAAAGTGCTGCTTCCCTGTTCTGTATAAAGGACCACACAGTACAGATAAAAAACCAGCTACAAGCTCATCCAACATCCTCACCTCACAGGATGGCCAGTCATACATGGAATTAGGAGAGAAGAAAATACTTAATGCTGATCTATTAGCCTCCACTGGCAAAATCTGGGTGCAGCACAAGAATATCTTCCAATATTCCTGAGTGTATGAAGTAATTACAGAGCTCAAAATACCTCATACCATTTGGTATGAAGTCACTGATAACAGGGCAATCACAGATATAGTGTTGGAGAGTATGTTCTCTCAAGTAGGACTGAAAACAGATTTTTTTTCCACCAAGAGGACTATAAACCCATGGAACCGCCTACCCGCTGAAGCCGTAAATGCCAAATTCCAGCTAAAAAATATCATTAAGACAATTGGCGGGCCCTTTAACAAGCTGCCAGCTTTCTGTCCTCTTCGAGGTCACTAGATAGTTAGTGGCCCTTTGGTAAATTCAGTAAATATATACAATAATTGTCAGCGCATCTTCCGAGCAACAAGGACAGCTACACAGTATCTCTTAGAATTACATAGGTAAACAACAAATGTAACATATTTGTTTACTACAATGTCGGTGCTGGCTGTAGAAGTTGAAAAAACATTGTTTTATTTCGAAATATACTAATTTTATAAGAAAATTCGACGTAAATAGGAGGCAGTAGAGTTCCGATAAGCCAGCGCTAAATCTTCAATATGAAGAATGTTGCTGCTCTCTGATTGGCCAAACGAAACACAGTAGTGACCTCTATCGGCACGCAGGTGAACCAACAAATTTCTTCCTAAGTGGACGTTATTGAATTGCACCTAAGCAGGGCCTCGTAGCCTGGTGGATAGCACGCAGGACTCGTAATTCTTTGGCGCGGGTTCGATTCCCGCACGAGGCAGAAACAAATGGGCAAAGTTTCTTTCACCCTGAATGCCCCTGTTACCTAGCAGTAAATAGGTACCTGGGAGTTAGTCAGCTGTCACGGGCTGCTTCCTGGGGGTGGAGGCCTGGTCGAGGACCGGGCCGCGGGGACACTATTAGCCCCGAAATCATCTCAAGATAACCTCAAGATAAGCATCTTCTTAGGGCACACTTAGGAACCTTCGTAGCAAACCCACTTACGAAGAAATACACAGAGCTTCCTGAATCTAGGTCCAGGCCTCCATCCCCAGGAAGCAGCCCGTGACAGCTGACTAACACCCAGGTACCTATTTTACTGCTAGGTAACAGGAGCATAGGGTGAAAGAAACTCTGCCCATTGTTTCTCGCCGGCGCCTGGGATCGAACCCAAGACCACAGGATCACAAGTCCAGTGTGCTGTCCTGAGGCTTCTAACACTCTTGGAACATAACATAGAAGAGGCTTCTAACACTCTTGGAACATAACTTAGAAGAGGCTTGTAACACTCTTGGAACACAACTTAGAAGAGGCTTGTAACACTCTTGGAACACAACTTAGAAGAGGCTTGTAACACTCTTGGAACACAACTTAGAAGAGGCTTGTAACACTCTTGGATCACAACTTAGAAGAGGCTTGTAACACTCTTGGAACACAACTTAGAAGAGGCTTGTAACACTCTTGGAACACAACTTAGAAGAGGCTTGTAACACTCTTGGAACACAACTTAGAAGAGGCTTGTAACACTCTTGGAACACAACTTAGAAGAGGCTTGTAACACTCTTGGATCACAACTTAGAAGAGGCTTGTAACACTCTTGGAACACAACTTAGAAGAGGCTTGTAACACTCTTGGAACATAACATAGAAGAGGCTTGTAACACTCTTGGAATACAACTTAGAAGAGGCTTGTAACACTCTTGGAACACAACTTAGAAGAGGCTTGTAACACTCTTGGAACACAACTTAGGGACAACAGAAAATGTTGAGTAAGTACTGGGATGCTGAGCGTGTGAGGAGTGGTCAGCCAACTTCAACATTGATCAAGTGACTGAAGGTTTAATATGCCAGCGAGGGCAGTTATAACTATGTAAAACACTGGTATTATAGAGCAAGATAAGGACCAGCTATCACTTACTTAACTGGGATGACCAGGACAGTCAATAGAGCAGTAACCAACACAGACACCACAGCGTCGAGGGAAGGTGGAAGCCGCGTCTTATTGTTTACTCTTCAGGAAAGGAACAGCAGCGCGCGGAGCGGCGGCTCCACCAAGCTTGGTCATGACGTCACCGTTAACAGTGACGTTACACAAGCCGTCATGACGTCACCGTTAACAGTGACGTTACACAAGCGGCCATGACGTCACCGTTAACAGTGACGTTACACAAGCCGTCATGACGTCACCGTTAACAGTGACGTTACACAAGCGGCCATGACGTCACCGTTAACAGTGACGTTACACAAGCCGTCATGACGTCACCGTTAACAGTGACGTTACACAAGCGGCCATGACGTCACCGTTAACAGTGACGTTACACAAGCCGCCATGACGTCACCGTTAACAGTGACGTTACACAAGCGGCCATGATGTCACCGTTAACAGTGATGTTACACAAGCGGCCATGATGTCACCGTTAACAGTGACGTTACACAAGCCGTCATGACGTCACCGTTAACAGTGACATTACACAAGCAGCCATGACGTCACCGTTAACAGTGACGTTACACAAGCCGTCATGACGTCATCGTTAACAGTGATGTTACACAAGCGGCCATGATGTCACCGTTAACAGTGACGTTACACAAGCGGCCATGACGTCATCGTTAACAGTGACGTTACACATGACGTCATCGTTAACAGTGACGTTACACAAGCGGCCATGACGTCACCGTTAACAGTGACGTTACACGAGCCGTCATGACGTCACTGTTAACAGTGACGTTACACAAGCGGCCATGACGTCACTGTTAACAGTGACGTTACATAAGCCGCCATGACGTCACCGTTAACAGTGACGTTACACGAGCCGTCACCGTTAACAGTGACGTTACACAAAATTATGAGAAGGATTAAGACAGAGAAGGACAGCTTGACGCTTCAAGAAGACCCGGACAAGCTGCAGGAATGGTCGAACAAATGGCTGTTAGAGTTTAACCCAAGCAAATAAATAAATAAATAAATAAATAAATAAATGTTTATTTAGGTAAGGTACATACATACAAGAGATTTTACAAAGTTTGTTGGATTAATAGGTAGAGCTAGTACATACAATGCCTAAAGCCACTATTACGCAAAGCGTTTCGGGCAGGAAAAACATTAATGACTAAAGCTTAATGCTAATGGGTATAAAGAATAAAATGTGTTGAGAACAAATAAAAATAGAGGTAAAAGAGGGGGGAACATGGCTGAAAAAGCAGCACAAATACCATTACAAATTATTACAGACAATTACATTCAAACAGCGTTGTTTTGAAAAAAAAACAGACATGGGTTGACAACAGAGGGGTAAGGTAAGTTACAGGGAATTTATTAGGTAGTGCTTCGTTTTTATCTTAAACTGGTTGAGAGAGGTACAGTCTTTAACATGGTTGGGAAGGTCATTCCACATTCTGGGTCCCTTGATTTGAAGAGCATTTCTAGTTTAATTAAGTCGTACTCTAGGAATATCAAAACTGTATTTATTTCTGGTGTGGTGCTCATGGGTTCTGTTACAACCTTCAATGAATCTTTTGAGATCAGGTTTGGCATTACAGTTCAGCGTTTTATATATGTATAATACACATGAGAGAATGTGCAGTGACTTAATATCTAACATATTCAGAGATTTGAATAGGGGTACCGAGTGATGTCTGGGGCTAGAGTTGGATATTGTCCTAATAGCAGCTTTGTGTTGAGTAATTAGAGGACGTAAATGATTTTGGGTAGTAGAGCCCCAAGCACAAATACCATAGTTGAGATATGGATAGATGAGGGAGTAATAGAGAGTCACCAGGGCAGGGCGTGGTACATAATATCTGATCTTAGAAAGAATGCCAACAGTTTTTGAAACTTTTTTTGATATATTTAGAATGTGTCCCTGGAAATTCAGCTTGTGGTCGATGAGAACGCCAAGGAATTTGCCATCTAATTTGTTACAAATTTGGGTATTGTTTATTTTGAGATTTATTTAATTAGAGGATTTATTGCCAAACAGAATATAAAACGTTTTGTCAATGTTAAGGGTGAGTTTGTTGGCAGTTTGCCAAAGATGGACTTTCTTTAGCTCAGTATTTACTGTGGCATTTAGAGCAAGGGGGTCAGGACTAGAGTAAATGAGGGTTGTGTCGTCAGCAAATAGAATTGGTTTGAGGTGTTGGGAGGCATTTGGAAGGTCATTAATGTAGATAGAAAGAGGAGAGGGCCAAGTATGCTGCCCTGAGGAACACTAATGTTGATGGGTAGGGTGGGAGAAATTGTATTATTCACAGAAACATACTGGAGCCTGTCAGTAAGATAAGATTTGAGGTATTGCAGGGAGTGTCCTCTGACTCCATAATGATGTAATTTAAGAAGAAGGTTTTGGTGGTTGACAGTGTCAAAAGCCTTACGCAGGTCCACAAATAACTCAACAGGGAACTTCTTTTTATCAAGAGCTGCGTGAATCAAGTTAATCATACTAATAAGTGCATCGTTAGTGCTTTTTTTGGGTCTGAAGCCATATTGACAAGAGCTAAGTACATTGTGTTTTGCTAGAAAAGAGTAAAGCTGCTTGTAGATTAGTTTTTCAAATATTTTTGACAAGTTAGGCAGGATTGATATAGGTCTGTAGTTGTTAACATCTGTGACATCACCACATTTGTGGACAGGGGTTACTCTTGCTTTTTTTTAGAATGTCTGGAAAGGTTTGGAGTTCAAGTGACTTGTTGAAGAGCAATGCAATAGCAGCTGCTAAAGATCTGGAAGCTTTTTTTGTAAATTAAAATTGGTATCGCCTCGAGGGCACTAGACTTGGTTTTAAGGGAAAGGATTATCTCATTGACATCAGAGGAATTAGTAGGCTTTAGGTACAGAGACTGGATAGTTACCTGTAAGATAGTTCTTGACATCAGTACTGGAAGATGGAATATCATTTGCAAGGGATGACCCAATGGAAGAGAAGAACCTATTGAACTCAATAGCAGAATCAGAGGCTGAAAGCTGACCAACGTTATTGGAAAGGAGTGTTGGTTTGTTGTTTAAAATCTTCTTTGATCCCAATATTTGTGAAATTGTGCTCCAAGTTTTTTTAATGTTGCTCTTTATTTGGGTAAATTTATCATCATAGTATTTAGTTTTGGCTCGTCTAATTATTTTAGATAGCAATAACGAGTAATTCTTTGAGAATTCTTTGGAGACGGTTCCTAACCTATACATCTTCTCAAGGTCGTGTTTTTTGTTAATGGATTTAAGTATTCCCTTTGTAAGCCAAGGATTGTTAAGCCTTTTGTTTGTGACTTGTTTTGTAAGCATAGGACAGTGGGTGTTATAAAGGCTGAGAGTTGTTGGAAAAAAAGATGTTACATTAGATTACAAATGTAATGTAATGAAGATAGGGGTAGGAAGCAGGACACCAGATACAAGGTATCATTTGGGAGATGAAATACTTCAAGAGTCAGAGAGAGAGAAAGACCTGGGGGTTGATATCACGCCAGACATGTCCCCTGAAGCTCATATCAAGAGGATAACATCAGCAGCATATGCCAGGTTGGCTAACATAAGAACGGCCTTTAGAAACTTGTGTAAGGAATCTTTTAGAACATTATTTACCACATATGTCAGACCAATCCTGGAGAATGCGGCTCCAGCATGGAGTCCATATCTAGTCAAGCATAAGACTAAACTGGAAAAGGTTCAAAGGTTTGCCACCAGACTAGTACCCGAGCTGAGAGGTATGAGCTACGAGGAGAGACTACGGGAATTAAACCTTACTTCGTTGGAAGACAGAAGAGTTAGGGGGGACATGATCATCACATTCAAGATTCTAAAGGGAATCGACAGTGTTGATAATGACAGGCTTTTTAACACAAGGGGAACACGCACAAGGGGACACAGGTGGAAACTGAGTGCCCAAATGAGCCACAGAGATATTAGAAAGAACTTTTTTTAATGTCAGAGTGGTTGAAAAATGGAATGCATTAGGAAGTATTGTGGTGGAGGCTGACTCCATACACAGTTTCAAGTGTAGATATGATAGAGGCCAATAGGCTCAGGAACCTGTACACCTGTTGATTGACGGTTGAGAGGCGGGACCAAAGAGCCAGAGCTCAACCCCCGCAAGCACAACTAGGTGAGTACAAGCCGTCACCGTTAACAGTGACGTTACACAAGCGGCCATGACGTCACTGTTAACAGTGACGTTACAGACGCGGCCATGACGTCACCGTTAACAGTGAGGTTACAGAAGCGGCCATGACATCACCATTAACAGTGACGTTACACAAGCCGCCATGACGTCACCATTAACAGTGACGTTACACAAGCCGGTCGGCCGAGCGGACAGCACACTGGACTTGTGATCATGTGGTCCCGGGTTCGATCCCGGGCGCCAGCGAGAAACAATGGGTAGAGTTTCTTTCACCCTATGCCCCTGTTACCTAGCAGTAAAATAGGTACCTGGGTGTTAGTCAGCTGTCACGGGCTGCTTCCTGGGGGTAGAGGCCCGATCGAGGACCGGGCCGCGGGGACACTAAAGCTCCGAAATCATCTCAAGATAACCATCTTAAGATAGACGTTACACAAGCGGCCATGACGTCATCGTTAACAGTGACGCTACACAAGCGGCCATGACGTCACCGTTAACAGAGACGTTACAGAAGCGGCCATGACGTCACCGTTAACAGTGACGTTACAGAAGCGGCCATGACGTCACCGTTAACAGTGACGTTACAGAAGCGGCCATGACGTCACCGTTAACAGAGACGTTACAGAAGCGGCCATGACGTCACCGTTAACAGAGACGTTATAGAAGCGGCCATGATGTCACCGTTAACAGTGACGTTACAGAAGCGGCCATGACGTCACCGTTAACAGAGACGTTACAGAAGCGGCCATGACGTCACCGTTAACAGTGACGTTACACAATGTAATGTGTAACACTGGAAAAGGTTCAGAGGTTTGCAACGAGACTCGTCCCAGATACAAGACACTCCGTACATTGACAACATCACACACTAATATTTTTACCACTTCGGACACCAGCTTTGGACGTTTCGCATATGTGTACGTGTTCCATATTAAAACGACAATATAATGCTATTAACAATTAAAATTTTCTACTTAACAGGCATATAGTTATTAAATGAAGTTTAGTGATGTAATAGACATAATCCGGGCTTGGTAAGGACGCCGCCCGCCAGCGTAATCACAACACACCCGAATGCCCACAAACACGATACAACGCACAAAACACAACACTTCTGTCAGTTTTTGGATAAACTCCTTTTACATTTATTATGTAATTACGTAAGTGTAATTACCTAAGTGTAATTACAGATTTACGAGCTACTCTCGTGGTGTCCCGTCTTCCCAGCACTCTTTGTCATATAATGCTTTGAAATTACTGACGGTCTTGGCTTCCACCACCTTCTCACTTAACTTTTTTTTTTTTTTTTTTTTTTTGAGATATATACAAGAGTTGTTACATTCTTGTACAGCCGCTAGTAAGCGTAGCGTTTCGGGCAGGTCCCTGGAATACGATCCCCTGCCGCGAAGAATCGTGTTTTCATCCAAGTACACATTTTACTGTTGCATTAAACAGAGGCTACTGTTAAGGAATTGCGCCCAGTAAATCCTCCCCGGCCAGGATACGAACCCATGACATAGCGCTCGCGGAACGCCAGGCGAGTGTCTTACCACTACACCACAGAAACTGTATCTGTGGGAACCGACCTGTGAGATTTATATTTATTTAATTTATATGAATTTATATTTACGTTAATTTATATACTTCGATAGCAATTTGTATAATGATAAGTGGACTGTATTTCTGCAATAATCTCTTAATCTCACAAATCGATCCTCTACACATTAGGGGGGGTTTATATTAATTAAATATATATGCAGCCAATCAAACTACAGTATTAACTACATACATTGAAAAGGTTCCTTATCTTATAGTACAGCAGGTTAGTCCACCAGGTATAACTAGGGTGTAGACACCAAATTATCCTCTTTGAGGTAGCTTCCATCACCCAGTAACTGGTGCACAAAGTCTTCCTCGTCTTGACCTGTCAAAAGGGCGCTAGCTGTGAAGCCAGGTTCTATATATGACAAGTATTTCAGAGAAAACTGTACATGGAACAATGAAGACCTGGCTTAATTACCTTTAGTTTGAGGCTATATCGTGCTCTAACCTGCTAACCCTACCCAATGACATTAATGGCCACTAATGATAGATAATGGGTTTCGGAAAGAACACTTAACTTGATTTGTTGACAGCGTGTTGAAAATGGTACACCTTTGGTTTCCATAACACTACGTCCAAGTAAATTTAACAGGAGCCGAATTTGCTCCCTGTGAGCCTCTGGTCTAGTATCAACAATGGCTGCCCCTTCCTCACCCTGACGCCTGGCTTACATTGTCCACATGACAGAAAGTGATAGAAGGGTCACATTTACTCTACTTTAATATTGATAATTAAGTTAATTTATATGAGATGTTTTTATGATGGTAAAGTCCAAAGACTAATGTATTTAAGAATAATTCCCAGCAGAATAGCTGGTGAATTTATAATGGTATGTGGTGATGATATCCCGTTTTCTTTAGACGGTAATTCCACTACAAGTTACGTTTTCTATGGGTAACTTGTTGGTAATACAGCAGCAATTGTTATCTGTCTGTATGATATATTAAATGGTGTCGGATTTTCCGACATAATTCCCCAGGGGCTGCTCACGGGTCGAAGTCCTAATTAGAACAGACGAACACTGATACTCCTCCTTCGAATTATTAGATTAATTTGATGTTAGTAGTTAGTAATCACACATTTGTGTGTCTGTTCGTACAGGACGGATGTCCCATACTAGAGTTGCAGGGGTTAGAAGTCTAATGCGATTTCATTTCCCTGTCAACTCTTGAAAGGCTAATATTCAAGCCTTATTACATATTATTTAACCCAGAAGACTGGATGTGATCAAGTACTACAGTCAAGTATGATTCAGGGACTGCAGTGAGATCAGTGACATTAGATATAACTTGAAGTTTGTTCAGGTAACTGGTCACTGATATATAAACACTGAGGCCCATGGAATACATCTTGATTAAATAATAAATGTATCAAATCAGTCATCAGATTTATTGGGGTTTAATTTAGTTAATTGATTCAGAAGATTGAATAGCTCATCATTAAAGTAAAGTATGGTTCTGAGACTGCAGTGGGTTCAGTGACATTGGTCGCAGTGACTTGTAGCTGTTTTAGGCTACTGTTCACTGATTTGCCACTGAGGCCTCATGAACTCATCTCCAGCTCTAAATTATGATACTAACATCAACCTCTGTTGGTATAGTCAGCTGTAATCTCCTTAGTATAATGCTACTGGAGAAATATAATCAGCTGACAAATTTAGATTTCTATTGGTATTGTTTATCTGCAGGCATAGGTCTCCTCAGGCTTGATACTGGGCCTGAGAGTAATTTACCTCCTGCAGAGTTTAACATGGTTATACCCTGATATTTAGTAGGGCTACCGATGAATCGATGACAATAGTCTGTCCCTACAAGGAGACCGAAGTCGGTGAGGTGATCAGACTTAATATTATCTGCCAATTTTATTCCTCTATTTCTCAGGAATTTGGCTGTTGCTCTCAGACCTTGAACTTGTAGGTCTACTGGTATTTTGTCCACCACAATGGCTTGTACTCGACAGATGTACCTGCCTAAACGTACTGGTGGTTGTACCACCTGGTAGACTTGAGGTCCTGCATCTGTTACAAACCCTGAGATGTTGAATGACATCTGGGCTACAGGCCTTAATTGTAGTTCATCTGCCAGCTTTTTAGTGATATATGTTCTCTGGGATCCTTGGTCAAAAAACCCACGGGTATGGACCTTGGCCCTCTTATTCAGGATGGTAATTTGGGCAGTAGGCAAAGTCGTATTACCTTTAGACTTTGTCGATTGGACACTCTTTGTTTGTTGCACCTTGCAGTACTGTACTGTGGTGGGAATGCTATCTTCCACCTTGGGGTTTGGAGACGTTGTTTTGGTGTCTCTGCACAATGCTCCATGGTGCTGACCTTTGTTACACCTATTACAAGTGTGTAATTGGGTATCACAATCCTTGATGTTATGTTTCCTGAGGCACCTCGTGCAATGTTGCAAATCTTTGAGTCGCTCAACACGGGCGTCACTATCAGGAAAATTAGGACAGTGGTACATTGAATGTTTCTCATTGCAGAACAAACATGTTCCATAGCTTCCTGTACCCTTTGGTGTCACGTTCTTGGGTGACACAGTAACTATAGGCTTGGAGGGTCCCACTGCATATACGCCCACACTGCCACTGTTCCACTTTGGTGTTGAATTATATTGTCTAGATTGATTTGGAGTACATTTGGTACTCTGTGGTTTACTATTATTGGTTTCTGAGGGTTTACTTGGTGGTTTTAATTTGTCATGTGTTCGTAATTGATGAACTACTGACTTTAAACCTTCAGATATTTCATTCATTGATAAGATACTTTTATTGTAATGAGCACTCATTTGTCTCAATATGTCCCTAGGTATTTTCTCCTGGACAATTATTTTCAAGACCCACTCAGCCCCGTTTGTATCTGCTGTCAGGCTGAGGGCATTGATCAATGATTCTACCTCCAGCTTGAAGACTTGGAGTGAATCAGCTGAAGCCTCCGGTGGGGGTAAATGCAACAGCTCATGAACTAAATGTGATGTTCTTACTTCTGGATCAGCATAATTATCCTTGAGGAGTTTTACTGCCAGATTATAGCCATCATTAGTTAATCTCAGATGGGATACTACTGTTTTAGCCTCACCTGATAATTGGCCTTGCAAATAAGAGAATTTACTACTCTTTGGTAAAGATTGTTTTGAGTCTACAAGGTCAATGAATTTGTTCCAAAATTCGTCCCAATCTTCCTCATCTTTTCCTGAGAAAGTGGGTAAATTAATTGGAGGGAGTCGAGCTTCTGCTTGACTCGTATTAGATGCAACTGTTGCTGTTGTTGTTGCCTTGTTCTGGGCAATTAATTTGACATAAGGCTGTAACGTGGCCTGAGTCTGATCTTCATAATTCGCTAGATCAACCATAATGTCGTCTATTTCTGTTTCTGATAAATTGGTCTTGGCAAGTTCAGCCACATATGTCGCTATTTGACATTTGATTTGCTCAAATTTACCTGCAGCTGCTTGATAATAGCTTTCCAGGTCAGCATAATCAACTTGAGATTGTTGTGACAAATCTTCACATTTCTTGATCTGTCTTGTTAAGTGGCCTTTAAGACCTGCAAGGGTTCTTTTCATTCTCCCTGCATTATCCATACTGGCTCGTTGGTGAAGCCTTGTGGGACTTGTACTTGGGCTGTTCATAATACTGAACAAACACTGATGGTAGTCTAGGGTCAAATTCTGCACTCACTAGGCAATAATCCTACCTCTACTAGAGGTTAGCACTTAAAATTAATACACATTATATATATATACAATCATACACACTAATGATTTGAGTGATAAACCTTTAGGTTAGCTCTTCTATATCACCCTAGGATGGTAGAGACACTAATTAATCACTCAAAGGTGTAATGATCATAAGTAAATTATTATATATACAACTCAACTCGAGTTGATAAAAATTACACCCAAAATAGGGTCTGGACCATTCATTAATGGTGTTAGGTTGTTGAATATAGTACAACTGACTATGGTAATAATGGGACTAGGATGAGCAATAATAGTTCAACTAGTCAATGTTAATATCCTACCCTGTTGTGGGTTGGCAATTAGTAAATATTATACTGTGAACACTAGTGCAATATATATTAAATAATTCTCTATTTTGAAGAAATAATATATAAAATTATTGATAATAGCCTCTTAATTAGCCTCTATGAAACTTCTAATATTATCTAGAAGTATTAAATATTATTAGTGACCTCGCGAAATAAAGTCCACAAAATACGTAGATAATCTCTCGCGAAATTTAACACCACAAAATCCGTGAACAATATCGCGAAGACACAGTCACTAATTTGGCTGGCTTCTATATTAGCGCTGTCATTTCACAGAATAACACGCCACCAAATCTGTGGGTGTACATGAAACCGCTGACGAACTGATCTGAACTGAGCGGGGCTCGTGAACTCGCACGAGTCAACACCGCCGTCATTGACTGCTGGCTTTGTTTAAATAACACTGCACTAGTATATTTAATGAATCCACTGGTTAACTGGTTCATCCGGTACTAAGATGACCAAATGTGGGTTCATAGGATCAAATAATCCGTCATCCGGTTCGAAGATGACCAAATAATGTGGGTACCGACCTGTGAGATTTATATTTATTTAATTTATATGAATATATATAGAATTTATATTTACGTTAATTTATATACTTCGATAGCAATTTGTATAATGATAAGTGGACTGTATTTCTGCAATAATCTCTTAATCTCACAAATCGATCCTCTACACATTAGGGGGGGTTTATATTAATTAAATATATATGCAGCCAATCAAACTACAGTATTAACTACATACATTGAAAAGGTTCCTTATCTTAAAGTACAGCAGGTTAGTCCACCAGGTATAACTAGGGTGTAGACACCAAATTATCCTCTTTGAGGTAGCTTCCATCACCCAGTAACTGGTGCACAAAGTCTTCCTCGTCTTGACCTGTCAAAAGGGCGCTAGCTGTGAAGCCAGGTTCTATATATGACAAGTATTTCAGAGAAAACTGTACATGGAACAATGAAGACCTGGCTTAATTACCTTTAGTTTGAGGCTATATCGTGCTCTAACCTGATAACCCTACCCAATGACATTAATGGCCACTAATGATAGATAATGGGTTTCGGAAAGAACACTTAACTTGATTTGTTGACAGCGTGTTGAAAATGGTACACCTTTGGTTTCCATAACACTACGTCCAAGTAAATTTAACAGGAGCCGAATTTGCTCCCTGTGAGCCTCTGGTCTAGTATCAACAATGGCTGCCCCTTCCTCACCCTGACGCCTGGCTTACATTGTCCACATGACAGAAAGTGATAGAAGGGTCACATTTACTCTACTTTAATATTGATAATTAAGTTAATTTATATGAGATGTTTTTATGATGGTAAAGTCCAAAGACTAATGTATTTAAGAATAATTCCCAGCAGAATAGCTGGTGAATTTATAATGGTATGTGGTGATGATATCCCGTTTTCTTTAGACGGTAATTCCACTACAAGTTACGTTTTCTATGGGTAACTTGTTGGTAATACAGCAGCAATTGTTATCTGTCTGTATGATATATTAAATGGTGTCGGATTTTCCGACAGTATCTTGTTGGAAACTTGTTCCAAACGTCTGTAGCGAGTAGATTATCCCAATAATATACTCGCTCCAAATATAGTGTTAATATTCCTGTCAACCTTTGGAGATGAATGAGGTGAGGCGTTGCCCGGGCAACACGGTGAGGTGTTGCCCGAGCAATATAAGCAGCAAGAATAGCAAACATTAACTAGCTACTTTCAAGTGTGGTCTAGAACAGACACTTGCGAGATACTGTATCGACGCTCAGTGCGCTCAACTCACACCAAAGTATCACCGGTGTACTTCTGTATATTCGACCAAATATATATATAGTATCTTAGTGTCTGTGTTTATTTGTCACCATACTTTACGTAACAATAGAACCGTTACATTGGTGACCCCAGAGAGTTTCGACGATACCCAGCCACGATGGACTCTCACTGGACCTCCACTGCTGCTGGACCGCAGCCACCTGTCATGGAACGTTGCCAACACCCTTGCCACAGCTATGATTTTCATCGCGATCGTCTCTGCATTTTCATCTACTACGGCTTGCTGCTCCACGATCACTACTCACTCATCTGGCAGCTTCATCAGTAACTACATAATGTGTGATCTACAGCCTGTCCTGCCGACTCTCCGTCGCTGCCAGGGCACTGCTTGTTCTACAGGGGCGCCCACGAAAGCTGCTCTTTCGTCAGATTCATCTACACGTTCACTGCATTCTGATACTCTGCCGACTCAAGCACTTTGCGCAGTACAGGACTTACAGCTTGCGTTTCCGACTCTTCGTCGCCTCCGGGACAATTCAGCTCTAGCAGTGATCACCTCGTTGTCCTAACTACGTGCCTACATTACCTCCTAATGTCCTGGTGCCCGAGCCCATCCGCCCCGGATCTAAATGCTCCACCAGCGACCCAAGGACGCAACAATTATGCACATTCTTCTCTCCTGCTACACCGAGCTTGTCCACACACTGCCTACATCTTTTGGTACCAGACTACAATTTCCACACCACACACTTGGTCCGGGAGACATCTCCCGTCACGCAGGGTGCAGTTGCACCTCCACAGATCTCCAGTATCATCTATTGATACTGGTGATGTCTCAAAAGGGCCACCACTTACGAGCTATTCATGCCCGTGCCACCTTTTGGGTGGCTTAATCTTCATCAATCAATCAATCATTTGGAAGCCACGGGAGACATCTCCCGTCACGCAGGGTGCAGTCGCACCTCCACAGATCTCCAGTATTATCTATTGATACTGGTAATGGCTGAAAAGGGCCACCACTTACCAATTCATGCCCGTGCCACCTATTGGGTGGCTTCATCTTCATCTTAACACATTCACAAGGGAGACATCTCCCATCATGCAGGGTGCATTCGCACCTCCACAGATCTCCAGTATCAGCTCTTGATACTGGTAAATGGCTTAAAATGGCCACCACATACGGGCTATTCATGCCCGTGCCACCTTTTGGGTGGCTTAATCTTCATCATCATCATCATCTACAATTTCCACAGTCAACAATGTAGTACTCGGCGTGTACAGTCCTAATCAACCCAAGACGCTACAGCTTCGACACAGAGCAGACAGCAGACTACGACCGCATCGAGCCGCCACGCTCTCGCTCCCCGAGTTTAGACACTCACAATTCTCAATCGAGCCGCCACGCTCTCCCACATAGAGCTCCACGACTCCGGCCTCACTCAGCTCTCTGCTCTGCTCCAGGCTTCGTCTGCGACACTGCTAAATCCAGAGACACATCCGCCGACTACGCAGTTCACTTTTCGACCCCAGTTACCAGCCGCACCACAACCTGATCCTACGACGACGGACGATCCTGTGCGACCTCCCACCCTACGACCCCAGTTAGATGACATCAGCGAAGAGGAGGAAGTTAACTTTGATGGTTATGTAACGCGAGCAGGGCGTACAATTCACCGACCAGCTAAGTTCCTTGATCAAGTATTTTTCCTTTCATCCCCTAGGAGGGGGAGTTCTGTAGCGAGTAGATTATCCCAATAATATACTCGCTCCAAATATAGTGTTAATATTCCTGTCAACCTTTGGAGATGAATGAGGTGAGGCGTTGCCCGGGCAACACGGTGAGGTGTTGCCCGAGCAATATAAGCAGCAAGAATAGCAAACATTAACTTGTCTACTTTCAAGTGTGGTCTAGAGCAGACACTTGCGAGATACTGTACCGACGCTCAGTGCGGTCAACTCACACCAAAGTATCACCGGTGTACTTCTGTATATTCGACCAAATATATATATAGTATCTTAGTGTCTGTGTTTATTTGTCACCATACTTTACGTAACAATAGAACCGTTACACGTCTACCACTCTGTTTACAAAAGTGAATTTTCGTATATTTCTCCGGCAGCTTTGTTTCGTTAGTTTAAATCTATGACCTCTTGTTCTTGAAGTTCCGGGTCTCAGGAATTCTTCCCTATCAATTTTATCGATTCCTGTTACTATTTTGAACGTAGTGATCATATCGCCTCTTTTTCCTCTATCATCTAGTTTTTGCATATTTAATGCCTCTAACCCCTCCTCGTAGCTCTTGTCCTTCGGTTCTGGGAGCCACTTAGTAGCATGTCGTTGCACCTTTTCCAGTTTGTTGATGTGCTTCTTAAGATATGAGCACCATATAACCGGTGCATATTCCAGCTTTGGTCTAATAAAAAGCAAAGAAACTTTCATTTAGGCTACACAGTGAATCAGCTTTAGGCAATCTTACAGATGCACTTCACAATATTAACTGGGATTCTGAATTCAATAATACCCAGGATATAAATTCATTAGCTAACCTCTTCCTCTCCAAAACTCTAATTAAGCCTCTACAACCTTCATTGTCCCCTTCTTACCAAGCAAGTAACTGACAAGTAGGGAGCGGGTCGGCCGAGCGGACAGCATGCTGGACTTGTGATCCTGTGGTCCTGGGTTCGATCCCAGGCGCCGGCGAGAAACAATGGGCAAAGTTTCTTTCACCCTATGCCCCTGTTACCTAGCAGTAAATTAGGTACCTGGGTGTTAGTCAGCTGTCACGGGCTGCTTCCTGGGGGTGGAGGCCTGGTCGAGGACCGGGCCGCTGGGACACTAAAGCCCCGAAATCATCTCAAGATAACCTCAAGATAGACAAAAGATTAAACAATCCGTGGCTCACAAGTGGCATTCTCAACTCAATCAACAAGAAACATGAATATGAAAAGAAACTTAGGATTGGCCTAGTTTCAAGGGAAGTAGCTAAAAGGTACTCATCATTGCTTACCAGTATCATAAGAAAGGCAAAACTTGCATATTATGTGAATAGATTCAGTGAAGCAAAAGGCAACATGAAAAGCACTTGGAAAACCATTTCTAGTATCCTAGGAACTAAACAACACTCACATAACCAAATAAAACTCTACAACGATGGGGATATATACCGTCAACTGATTTAGAAATGGCAAATGAATTTAATAGTTTCTTTTCATCGGTTGGTGCTAATCTTGCCAGTAAAATCCCACAGACTCAGACACATATTAACACATATCTCTCAGGCAGCTATCCAAACTCTCTTCTCCTTTCACCAATCAGCCCGGCAGATGTTGTGTCCATCATACATTCTCTAAAAACCAAGGCAGGGAACACCAGTGAAATTCCGTCCATTGTGTACAAGAGCGCCTCCCATGCCCTTGCCCCACCCATAGCACTACTGTTCAACAAATCTATAGAGTGTCACACCTTCCCTCATATCCTCAAAAAAGCAAGAGTAACGCCAGTCCATAAAGGAAGCAATCCGGCAGACATAAACAATTATAGACCAATATCAAATCTACCCATTCTATCAAAAATATTTGAAAACAATTATTTACAAACAGCTCTATTCCTACCTCGTAAAATTCGACATACTCAGCCCCTGCCAGTTTGGCTTCCGGTCCCAAAAGAGCAGCAACGATGCAATTGCCTACTATGCAAGGCCCAATTTGCCTAATAAGCCACGTTTTCATGAATTAATTGTCTTTCGACTACCTAACCTAACCTAACTTTTTCTTCTACCTAACCTAACCTAACTTATAAAGATAGGTTAGGTTAGGTAGGGTTGGTTAGGTTCGGTCATATAACTACGTTAATTTTAGCTCCAACAAAAAAAATTGACTTCATACATAATGAAATGGGTAGCTTTATCATTTCATAAGAAAAAAATTAGAGAAAATATCTTAATTCAGGAAAACTTGGCTTATTAGGCAAATCGGGCCTTGCATAGTAGGCCGAGAAGTGCATTCTGGCTACTAGGTACGACATATGTATATATATATATATATATATATATATATATATATATATATATATATATATATATATATATATATATATATATATATATATATATATATATATATATATGTCGTACCTAGTAGCCAGAACGCACTTCTCAGCCTACTATACATGGCCCGATTTGCCTAATAAGCCAAGTTTTCATGAATTAATATATTTTCTCTAATTTTTTTCTTATGAAATGATAAAGCTACCCATTTCATTATGTATGAGGTCAATTTTTTTTTATTGGAGTTAAAATTAACGTAGATATATGACCGAACCTAACCAACCCTACCTAACCTAACCTAACCTATCTTTATAAGTTAGGTTAGGTTAGGTAGCCGAAAAACTTAGGTTAGGTTAGGTTAGGTAGGTTAGGTAGTCGAAAAACAATTAATTCATGAAAACTTGGCTTATTAGGCAAATCAGGCCTTGTATAGTAGGCTGAGAAGTGCGTTCTGGCTACTAGGTACGACATATATATATATATATATATATATATATATATATATATATATATATATATATATATGTCGTACCTAATAGCCAGAACGCACTTCTCAGCCTACTATGCAAGGCCCGATTTGCCAAGTTTTCATGAATTAATGTTTTTTCGACTACCTAACCTAACTTTTTCGGCTACCTAACCTATAAGGATAGGTTAGGTTAGGTTAGGTAGGGTTGGTTAGGTTCGGTCATATATCTACATTAATTTCAACTCCAATAAAAAGAAATTGACCTCATACATAATGAAATGGGTAGCTTTATCATTTCATAAGAAAAAAAATAGAGAAAATATATTATTTCAGGAAAACTTGGCTTATTAGGCAAATCGGGCCTTGCATATTATGCTGAGAAGTGCGTTCTGGCTACTAGGTACGACATATATATATATATATATATATATATATATATATATATATATATATATATATATATATATATATATATATATGTCGTACCTAATAGCCAGAACGCACTTCTCAGCCTACTATTCAAGGCCCGATTTGCCTAATAAGCCAAGTTTTCAAGAATTAATGTTTTTTCGTGTACCTAACCTACCTAACCTAACCTAACCTAGCTTTTTTTGGCTACCTAACCTAACCTTACCTATAAATATAGGTTAGGTTAGGTTAGGTAGGGTTGGTTAGGTTCGGTCATATATCTACGTTAATTTTAACTCCAATAAAAAAAAATTGACCTCATACATAGAGAAAAGGGTTGCTTTATCATTTCATAAGTAAAAAATTATAGTAAATATATTAATTCAGGAAAACTTGGCTTATTAGGCAAATCGGGCCTTGAATAGTAGGCTGAGAAGTGAGTTCTGGCTACTAGGTACGACATATATATATATATATATATATATATATATATATATATATATATATATATATATATATATATATATATATATATATATATATATATATATATATATATATCAACCCATGTATATCTTGTAACCATCAAATGCATAATAAAGCACAAAAAATAAAAAAGGAAGGGGGTGGTAGGAGAAAAGCACACAGAAACTGTATTGGAGGGGATCTAAACATTCCCTCTAATGCGTTATGCGTGGTTTCCCTGAGGCTATGGGTCCCCCTTCTTCCAGCTAGAGGTGGTACTCCCTTCTATATGTATATATATATATATATATATATATATATATATATATATATATATATATATATATATATATATATATATATATGCGAACAAGCCTGAATGGTCCCCAGGACTATATGCGACTGAAAACTCACACCCCAGAAGTGACTCGAACCCATACTCCCAGGAGCAACGCAACTGGTAACTCATCTGAGAACCACATAATGAGAGCACAGATCACCAGGAAAATAGAAGAGGGCAATACGACAGGTGCCATCAGAATCATGACCAGCGATGACACTATTGCCCCCAGGAACGCCACGACACCAGAGGCTCTTCAAGACAAACACCCACCCAGAGCCCCCGACAGCAGCAGGGATCCCCAGGGAAACAATGCTGGCATAGAACCCTTGACTGTTCGAGAATCTGAGGTGTACAAAGCAGCCATGTCTTTCCCAACAGGTTCAGCAGGGGGCTTCCCAGCAAACACAGAACGTTTGTGGACGTTTTTAAATGGTGCCACAAAGGTAATACTGTAACTTTTGACATAAATACGTATATCTGACGTTCTTAAAACCAAAGGATATAACTAAAAACATATATTCTTGAGACACAGTTTTTTAAGATTTATGTAAAAATTTAAAAATAATAGTAAATGCTATGGAATTATAATGTTTTCATGCTTTATATTTAAGAATAAATAATTTTCAGTCAACATTTAGTTTTTTTTGTTTACTTTCTGTAAAGCTATCCAGTTTACGTTCTTATAACTTAAATATAACATTTATATGACGTCAGAGTAACGTTATTTACACGACATCATTACGTTATTATGATGTTATATTAACGTATAATTCCTGTGTGAAAACCAGAATATGTATTGAACTTTATGTTTTAAACCTTGTAAAGTTATCATAAAACTTGGAATAAGATGGTAAGCATGCTTTACTTATGAAAATACAAACAAATCAACAAAAACATTTTAACATAAAAAACATGAACATAACATAAATTAACAGCATGCATGGGAGTTAATTGGAACTCTGAAATATTGCATACATGAACCTTAAGGTACAAACCCAGTGTATTTACCCATGCAGTTCTTTCCTAAATCTAAATTTTTCCAATTTTTACACTTTGTTTCGAGTTCTGTCTTGTGTTGCTACTTTTAATACCCTATTAATGTCCCCTTTGTTATGTCCATTCATCCCATTGTGCACCTCTACCATATGTCATTCCTAATTCTTTGCTTTTCTAGAGAATGTAATATAAGCTTTGACAATCTTTCTTCATATGACAGGTTAACAGGTAGAACAAAGATTACCATTTATATATGGATAACTATTATAAGTCGGTTTGAATGAGTGAATTGCTGCTTGAAGATAGAAACTATCAGATTGCATCGTGGTGAGCCTAAAACCCTTCAGATCCAAGCAAAGGGTAAAATGCCAGCAGATACAATTGTGAACACATTGATACCAAAATGAAAGACATATGACGAGAATTGAGGTAACCAAAGTGAAAAGAGTGTTGACATTACATTGCACTAGAGTGCTCCCAGGTTACTTTCTCTCACTTTCTCTGTTTTGTGCGGATGGTCCGCCGTGCTTTCATCACGTCAGCGGGTGGAGCAAGCTGCTGTTTTTGACATTTCATGCATATATTCCGGTTGGAAATTCGATTGCCAACACATTGATACCAAAATGAAAGACCTAGGATGACAATTGAGGTAACCAGAATGAAAAGAGTGTATACATTTTATCGCTCTTGTGCGCTCCCTGGTAACACGCTCTCGCTTTCTCTGTTTGTTGCGGATGGTAAGCCGGGCTTTTGGAGTTTATATGCCTTTAGTCCTGTAGAGAATTCTATTGCGAACACATTGATGCTAAATTGAAAAACCTAGGATGAGAATTGAGGTAACAAAGTTGAAAAGGGTATACACTTTTCAGTATTATCACGCTCTCTAATGTAATGAGAGTTGCCTGAGGGTGGCTCAGCTTTCTTTTTCTGGTACCCTTGGCCTACATTCATCTTGTCGGCGGGTGGAGCGCGCTGCTGTCTTTGACATTATATGCACATAGTTCTGTTGGGAATTCTATTGCGAACGCATTGATACCAAAATGAAAGACATAGGACGAGAATTAAGGTGACAAAGTTGAAAAGAGTATACACTTTTCAGTATTTCCGCACACTACCAGGGAATGTCCAAAAAAAAAATGGAGAGAGTGGAGGGGTAACTTGCCCAAAACGCGAAAGTGTTTGGGGAGATTAACTTTCGTTCAATACTATTATGCAAGAGGAGCGACACATCTATGGTTCATCCAATAAAATCAGCAGACTTCTAGATGTTACTACTGCTCGGCTTAGACTCGGTTACAAGTATTTCTGGGAATTCTCATTATCTGCCGATGTAGACCTGACCAAATGGTAACTGTCAACAAAATTATTCGCACACCCTCCGTCACTATGTGATAGTGAATTCAGAGACAATTCTATAACCAATGTACCAACGATGTGTCAATATTTCATTCAAAATGATCTGGTACCAGAAATTTTAGCCAAATATCCCCAGTTTGCTAACTGTAAGTAGTAACAAAGTGATTGTAACCTATCCACCGCTGCCCACTGGATGGGGGGCGGTGTGCAGGACAAACATATCAATTGTGACACTAGCTCTCCACATATGTCAGTTGCTTAATTTAGAAACTGTACTTGTGATCGATCTCGAACCCATTGTTGATGTGACGACTTATACTGAATTTTGTAACTAGCTCATCAAGATTGTAACTTGCTTAGCTAAATGAATTGTGGGGTTCAGTCCCTGAGCCCATTATGTGCCTCTGTAACCCTTTCCACTACCGCCCACAAGATGGGTATGGGGTGCATAATAAATGAACTAAACTAACTTTAAGGCATCCTGAAAGAAAGCTTGGAGGGCTTGAAAAATTGCAGAACGAAGCCGTGAGGATAATCCTTGGGTGCCTTCGTACCACAAAGATACTTAATATGAGAAAGGAACTTAATATTCCGAGCGTTGTTTATCGTGTTACTGAAAATAACTGTCAAATTGGTATAAAAATGCTTAGGCTAGCTCATCCTAACCCTTGCACAGAAGCCCTCCAGAATTTCTTTATTGAATGTTGAAAACAACCCTCAAGTTGACTATTTCCGTAACAGCATGCACTCCTGTATGCTAATCCCCACAATCACCAAGCCCACCCGAGTCACTCAAACATCTGCCACTACCCTGGATCACCTTTGGACTAATATAACAGCTCCCCTTACATCTGGGGTAATTTATGACGGAACAACTGACCACTATCCTACTTTCCTCATAGCAAACATTGACACATCACCACCAGAAACCAAAAAACTTTCATTCAGGCTACATAGTGAATCAGCTATAGGCAATCTCTCTAATGCACTTCACAATATTAACTGGGAATCTGAATTTAATAATTCACAGGATATAAACTCATCAACTAACCTCTTTCTCTCCAAAACTCTAAGCCTCTACAACACTCACTGACCCCTCCTTACCAAACAAGTAACTGATAAAAGAAAAAATAACCCGTGGCTCACAAGTGGCATAATTAAATCAATCAACAAAAAACATGAATACGAAAAGAAATTTAGGAGTGGCCTAATTTCAATGGAAGTAGTTAAAAGGTACTCATCAGTGCTTACCAGTATCATAAGAAAAGCAAAACTTTCATATTATGAGACTAGATTCAAAGAAGCAAAAGGCAACATGAAAAGCACATGGAATACCATCTCTAACATCCTGGGAACTAAACAACACTCCCACAACCAGATAACACTCTCTAAGGATGGCCTTACACTGTCATCTGACTTAGAAATGGCGAATGAATTTAATAGCTTCTTTTCATCGATTGGTGCTAACCTTGCAAGTAAAATCCCACAGACTCAGACACATATCAACACATATCTCTCAGGCAGCTATCCAAACTCTCTTCTCCTCTCACTAGTCAGCCCGTCAGATGTTGTGTCCATCATACACTCACTAAAAACCAAAGCTGGGAACATCAGTGAAATCCCATCCATTGTATACAAGAGCGCCTCCCATGCCCTTGCACCACCTATAGCTCTGCTGTTCAACAAATCCCTTGAGTGTCATACCTTCCCTGATATCCTTAAAAACGCAAGAGTAACGCCAGTTCATAAAGGAGGTAATCCGTCAGACATAAACAACTACAGACCAATATCGAACCTACCCATACTATCAAAAATATTTGAAAAAATTATCTACAAACAGCTCTACTCCTATCTCGTAAAATTCGACATTCTTAGCACCTGTCAGTTTGGCTTCCGCTCTCAAAAGAGTACCAACGATGCAATTATTAGTCTCCTTGATATAATTTACTCTGCCCTTGACAAAAATTAGTTTAGTCATATCTCAGCAGAGGAAACAAAGATACTAAACGGGTGTCCACCCAGGCAGGGAGGAGCTGTTCGCAAGATGCAACTGTATGATGGCTCCCAGCTTGACTATGTTAACAGATTCAAATACCTTGGTCTTGTATTGTCCTGTTGTATTCAGACTCTGTCGTCAGTATAATGAGAGGCTCCATAAGCCCTCTTGGAGATGTTGCAGGTTATCACTCAGGCTATGGTGCCAATGTCACAATTGTCAAAATGATGTACCTTGCATACATCAGATCTTTAGTGGATTATGTTGCATCTCTGCTTGCCTTGATGACTGAAAGAAAGCTTAAAGGGCTTGAAAACTTGCAGAACGAAGCCTTGAAGATAATCCTTGGATGTCCCTAGTACCACAAAGATACTTAACATGAGGAAGGAACTTAATAATAGAATATGAGTGCATATTCTACTGCATTACTATTAGTAATGATCCTCATATTGTGCTTCAGTAATCCAATGTATAACCCTGAGATGTTTTCCTAATTGTACTTAGGATTCCTTGTTCATTATTGTGTATTGTTCTGATCTGCTTTTGTGTCGAAAATTCTTGCATCGTACCTGTAAACAATTTTTTGACAATTTTACTGTAATTATCCTACTTAAAATCATCTGTACTTGTAAAGTAAAGCTGTAATGTACCTGTTAAACACTTTTTATCAATTTTATATTTAATTATTTCTCTAAAACTTTGTTTAAGAATTTGCTCAAAGATTAGTTTATGGACTTGCCCGAAACGCTATATGCAAGCTAGTGGTTTTACAAGATTATAATTCTAACTTAAGCTCTATGTTGTCTCTTAACCCCCAATGTACGTTCTTGTATATATATAAATAAATAAAATAAATAAATAACGAGGGATCGAGGCATTAATGCGCAGTACGTGCTTCCCTCACCTGTGACGTCACAGCGCCATCTGACGACAGCATAAACACAGGCGGCCATTTTATGTTCCACCAAGATTAAAAAAAAAAAAAAAAAAAAAATTTGCCCCGAGGGGCGAGTTTATTGGGCAGCGCCCAATGTGTTTGCAATGTTAAATGGGATTCTTGTACTGTTATATGTCTATTTGTACTCACTGAATTTGTGCGCCCCTTGAGGGACTTGAAGTAGAGGGGGGTAGAAATAGCCTAAGCTACTCTATCCCTTTGAGATGTATTTATTGCTTATCTCAATAAACATACTTGAACTTGAACTTGAGCCCAATGTGTTCGCAATAGAATGTTCTACAAGAACATGTATAAAATAAGTGACACAGAGATTATTGATGTGTGTATTTGTGTGGGTGATTATAAATATGTATGTGTATGTATATATGTATACGTATATATATATATATATGTACATGTATGTATGAGAGTGTGTACATGTATATATAACATTAATAATTTTGTAACTAGCGTCAAAAATTGTTATTTGCTTAGCTAAACAAACTAGAGAGTTCAGTTCCTGAACCCATTATATGTGCCTCTGTAATCCTTTACACCACCGCCCACGGGATGGGTATGGGGTGCATAATAAAGAAAGAAATTGAAATAATAAGGGTATGAAATGTATCAACATAAAACATTAATGTTAGTGGCCATCAGGTAAAATCAGGTTATTATTTGTAAAGAATTTAAATGAGTTAAACTAAATACGAACTTAATATGTTTTGCTAACGTAAAAATATATTCCCGAGGTATTGTGATTGCAAATAAATATTTAATACAATTATTTGTATCATTTTTTTTATTTTAGATTTCCGTATTGCTTGATAATATATAATAGCGTTTAGATAATGCTAGCGCTGGACATTCTTTAGGCTCGTTGCATGTTGTGGTAGTCGCCGCCATTTTAAAACCGTGTCGAGAGGGACTGCTGCTGGCTTATCCACAAAATCCTGCTGCATCTTCAATAGTTAAGGTAACTGTTTTCTTTGATTTGCTCTTAGACATGTGTAGTATATATATAAGCTTGTGGTGGTAGGCTGGATGGTGTGTTGATGGTGGTGTTGTGTTGATGCCCCTGGAGGCGTGTTGATGGCTCTGGAGGTGTGTTGGTGGCCCTGGAGGTGTGTTGGTGGCCCTGGAGGTGTGTTGGTGGCCCTGGAGGTGTGTTGGTGGCCCTGGAGGTGTGTTGGTGGCCCTGGCTGGAGGTGTTTTGATGGTGGTGTTGTGTTGATGCCCCTGGAGGCGTGTTGGTGGCCCTGGAGGTGTGTTGGTGGCCCTGGAGGTGTGTTGGTAGCCCTGGAGGTGTGTTGGTGGCCCTGGAGGTGTGTTGGTGGCCCTGGAGGTGTGTTGGTGGCCCTGGAGGTGTGTTGGTGGCCCTGGAGGTGTGTTGGTGGCCCTGGAGGTGTGTTGATGGCCCTGGAGGTGTGTTGGTGGCCCTGGAGGTGTGTTGATGGCCCTGGAGGTGTGTTGGTGGCCCTGGAGGTGTGTTGGTGGCCCTGGAGGTGTGTTGATGGCCCTGGAGGTGTGTTGGTGGCCCTGGAGGTGTGTTGGTGGCCCTGGAGGTGTGTTGGTGGCCCTGGAGGTGTGTTGGTGGCCCTGGAGGTGTGTTGGTGGCCCTGGCTGGAGGTGTGTTGATGGTGGTGTTGTGTTGATGCCCCTGGAGGCGTGTTGATGGCTCTGGAGGTGTGTTGGTGGCCCTGGAGGTGTGTTGGTGGCCCTGGAGGTGTGTTGGTGGCCCTGGAGGTGTGTTGGTGGCCCTGGCTGGAGGTGTGTTGATGGTGGTGTTGTGTTGATGCCCCTGGAGGCGTGTTGGTGGCCCTGGAGGTGTGTTGGTGGCCCTGGAGGTGTGTTGGTGGCCCTGGAGGTGTGTTGGTGGCCCTGGAGGTGTGTTGATGGCCCTGGAGGTGTGTTGGTGGCCCTGGAGGTGTGTTGATGCCCCTGGAGGCGTGTTGGTGGCCCTGGAGGTGTGTTGGTGGCCCTGGAGGTGTGTTGGTGGCCCTGGAGGTGTGTTGGTGGCCCTGGAGGTGTGTTGATTGCCCTGGAGGCGTGTTGATGGCCCTGGAGGTGTGTTGGTGGCCCTGGAGGTGTGTTGATGGCCCTGGAGGTGTGTTGGTGGCCCTGGAGGTGTGTTGGTGGCCCTGGAGGTGTGTTGGTGGCCCTGGAGGTGTGTTGGTGGCCCTGGAGGTGTGTTGATGGCCCTGGAGGTGTGTTGGTGGCCCTAGCTGGAGGTGTGTTGATGGCCCTATATATATATATATATATATATATATATATATATATATATATATATATATATATATATATATATATATATATATATATATATATATTATATATATATATATATATATATATATATATATATATATATATATATATATATATATATATATATATATATATATAATGAATATCAGAGGTCCCAGGACATTGGACCCAGGACAATTATTGTGCATGTGTAGTATGTATATTTATGTAGTATATTTGGCATATTTAATGGCATTTAGTTAATGCCACTTAGTGGCATGTCTCTGCACCGTTTCCAGTTTGTTGATATGCTTTCTAAGATATGGGCACCATACAACTGCTGCATACTCCAACTTTGGTGTAACAAAAATTGTGAACAATTTCAAAATTTCTGTTGAAGAAATCCTGTTTCCTAGTTCTGCATCTGTTTTGGTATAACACCTCCTTTTTTACTAGGCCTGCAATTATGAATGCCTTTATAACCAGCTAAGTTGTAGAGTTGAGTGTAGTCTTTACTTAGCCAAGTTTCTGTTAAAATGAGGGTCCGTCTAATTACCACAAGCTACCACAAGCTACACAAGCTTCACAAAGCTTCCTGGCAATACGTTAGTAATGAATAAATATGATATGTTAGGTTAGGTTGACCTAACTTAACCTAACCGACGCTTGGATCGTCGACTTGATTTGGCGTCACCAGCTCTTTATTTTCGTCTAATTTCTTTATAAAAAGATACTTTTTCAGATTAAAATTATGTTTTTTCGTGTTGTACATTCAGCACCAACATTATAATGAGTAAATATATCATATTTATTCATTACTAACGTATTGCCAGGAAGCTGAGTGGTTAGGTCTCGATAAATTTCCTGGTATAATATTATTGTTTGCTATTCTCCATCTTAGACTAGGCAAGTTGAAGTCACCTAGGAAGATAATATGAGGTATCGAGTTCTCCATTTTGTTTATCTGTTCTGTGAATTCCTCGGCCGTTGCATCTGGCGGTTTGTATATTAGAATAATCACTAAATTTATTTTCTCTATTTTTAATCCCAATACCTCTACCACCTCATTTGTAATGTTAAGGAGCTCCGAGCATACAAGGTCTTCCATAGTATACAGACCCGCTCCTCCATGTGACCTAATTTTCCTATCACAGTTGTGTACTTTTCGAGACTACATTTCAAATATTCCCTAACATACATGGCTTCTCCCCCCTCTTTGTGTAAAATAGTTTAAATCCATTTATGGGACATTCAGCAAATAGTTCTCTATTTTTTACATTCATCAATGTTTCGGTACGTGCAATAGTATGTATTGTTTCATTGCAGATAACAGCATTTAAATTTTTTTTTCTTTCTTAGACTTAGACTCGTACTACCAAGCTGCTGTTGGCAATTGGATAATTTTTTTATGAAGTCATTTGTTATTTTTTCCCCTACTTTAGTAATTTATGCTTTTGATCTCAATTTGTTTTATATCCTAGCTTTTTAATTTTTTCCCCTTATATATTGCCATCTTATCTGTCTGCTTTACATGGCTTAAGCAGAGTCATGTCTGCTTAAGCCTTTGTTATTTTACTAATTTACCTGTTTTAATTATTATTTTTTTCAAAGTTTAGTTTACCCCATTTTATTTGCTTTTTGCAGTACAATACTTTACTAATAATCTTGTAATAGTAATTGGTAATGTAGCACTTGGCCTTTCTCCTTCAGAATGTATGCACACATTATAGGAAGAAGAAGAGAATACCACACAAGATGGCAGCGTATGTCACGGGCCAAAAAGCGACGCCTAAAAGAACAGGTAAACCTCGAAGTCTTTCAGAGGTTGATAGATGGAAAGCGACTGAATACAGGCAACTCCTTCTCTACACCGGTAAGATTGTACTGAAGGGAATCTTACCCAAAGAATTGTATGACCATTTCCTGACTCTGAGTGTAACCATTTCTATTCTTGTATCACCTAAATTGATTCAGTTAAATTACAGCCAATATGCACATGATCTTTTGCTGTACTTTGTGTTAAAGGCTCGTGAGCTGTATGGTAAGGATTTTTTAGTGTACAATGTACACTGCCTAACACACATATCCTCTGATGCCAAAGAGTTTGGTAGTTTGGACAGATGTTCAGCATTTCCATTTGAAAATTACCTGCAGCAGGTTAAGAATATGGTTCGATCAAGTAAAAACCCTCTTGTTCAAGGAAGATTTAAGGGATTTACTGGAGAACTTGGCAAAGGTATATTCACAATAGTCGTCTCTATTACTAATGACACTATTGCAGATGAAGGTATCTTTGTAAGATATTGCTATGCCACCTCCTTTTTTTATTAGGCCTGCAGTTGTGAATGGCTTTATTATCAGCCAAGTTGTAGCATACAACATAGCATAAATATATATATATATATATATATATATATATATATATATATATATATATATATATATATATATATGCGAACAAGCCTGAATGGTCCCCAGGACAATATGCAACTGAAAACTCACACCCCAGAAGTGACTCGAACCCATACTCCCAGAAGCAACGCAACTGGTATGTACAAGACGCCTTAATCCACTTGACCATCACGACCGGACATGAATGAGGTGATAGCCGAGGCTATTTGAACCACCCCACCGCCGGCACTCGGATAGTAATCTTGGGCATAGCATTTTACCAAATCACCTCATTCTTTGGGGCACACGTGAGGAACACAAATGCGAACAAGCCTGAATGGTCCCCAGGACAATATGCAACTGAAAACTCACACCCCAGAAGTGACTCGAACCCATACTCCCAGAAGCAACGCAACTGGTATGTACAAGACGCCTTAATCCACTTGACCATCACGACCGGACATGAATGAGGTGATAGCCGAGGCTATTTGAACCACCCCACCGCCGGCACTCGGATAGTAATCTTGGGCATAGCATTTTACCAAATCACCTCATTCTTTGGGGCACACGTGAGGAACACAAATGCGAACAAGCCTGAATGGTCCCCAGGACAATATGCAACTGAAAACTCACACCCCAGAAGTGACTCGAACCCATACTCCCAGAAGCAACGCAACTGGTATGTACAAGACGCCTTAATCCACTTGACCATCACGACCGGACATGAATGAGGTGATAGCCGAGGCTATTTGAACCACCCCACCGCCGGCACTCGGATAGTAATCTTGGGCATAGCATTTTACCAAATCACCTCATTCTTTGGGGCACACGTGAGGAACACAAATGCGAACAAGCCTGAATGGTCCCCAGGACAATATGCAACTGAAAACTCACACCCCAGAAGTGACTCGAACCCATACTCCCAGAAGCAACGCAACTGGTATGTACAAGACGCCTTAATCCACTTGACCATCACGACCGGACATGAATGAGGTGATAGCCGAGGCTATTTGAACCACCCCACCGCCGGCACTCGGATAGTAATCTTGGGCATAGCATTTTACCAAATCACCTCATTCTTTGGGGCACACGTGAGGAACACAAATGCGAACAAGCCTGAATGGTCCCCAGGACAATATGCAACTGAAAACTTGTACATACCAGTTGCGTTGCTTCTGGGAGTATGGGTTCGAGTCACTTCTGGGGTGTGAGTTTTCAGTTGCATATTGTCCTGGGGACCATTCAGGCTTGTTCGCATTTGTGTTCCTCACGTGTGCCCCAAAGAATGAGGTGATTTGGTAAAATGCTATGCCCAAGATTACTATCCGAGTGCCGGCGGTGGGGTGGTTCAAATAGCCTCGGCTATCACCTCATTCATATCCGGTCGTGATGGTCAAGTGGATTAAGGCGTCTTGTACATACCAGTTGCGTTGCTTCTGGGAGTATGGGTTCGAGTCACTTCTGGGGTGTGAGTTTTCAGTTGCATATTGTCCTGGGGACCATTCAGGCTTGTTCGCATTTGTGTTCCTCACGTGTGCCCCAAAGAATGAGGTGATTTGGTAAAATGCTATGCCCAAGATTACTATCCGAGTGCCGGCGGTGGGGTGGTTCAAATAGCCTCGGCTATCACCTCATTCATGTCCGGTCGTGATGGTCAAGTGGATTAAGGCGTCTTGTACATACCAGTTGCGTTGCTTCTTGGAGTATGGGTTCGAGTCACTTCTGGGGTGTGAGTTTTCAGTTGCATATTGTCCTGGGGACCATTCAGGCTTGTTCGCATTTGTGTTCCTCACGTGTGCCCCAAAGAATGAGGTGATTTGGTAAAATGCTATGCCCAAGATTACTATCCGAGTGCCGGCGGTGGGGTGGTTCAAATAGCCTCGGCTATCACCTCATTCATGTCCGGTCGTGATGGTCAAGTGGATTAAGGCGTCTTGTACATACCAGTTGCGTTGCTTCTGGGAGTATGGGTTCGAGTCACTTCTGGGGTGTGAGTTTTCAGTTGCATATTGTCCTGGGGACCATTCAGGCTTGTTCGCATTTGTGTTCCTCACGTGTGCCCCAAAGAATGAGGTGATTTGGTAAAATGCTATGCCCAAGATTACTATCCGAGTGCCGGCGGTGGGGTGGTTCAAATAGCCTCGGCTATCACCTCATTCATGTCCGGTCGTGATGGTCAAGTGGATTAAGGCGTCTTGTACATACCAGTTGCGTTGCTTCTGGGAGTATGGGTTCGAGTCACTTCTGGGGTGTGAGTTTTCAGTTGCATATTGTCCTGGGGACCATTCAGGCTTGTTCGCATTTGTGTTCCTCACGTGTGCCCCAAAGAATGAGGTGATTTGGTAAAATGCTATGCCCAAGATTACTATCCGAGTGCCGGCGGTGGGGTGGTTCAAATAGCCTCGGCTATCACCTCATTCATGTCCGGTCGTGATGGTCAAGTGGATTAAGGCGTCTTGTACATACCAGTTGCGTTGCTTCTGGGAGTATGGGTTCGAGTCACTTCTGGGGTGTGAGTTTTCAGTTGCATATTGTCCTGGGGACCATTCAGGCTTGTTCGCATTTGTGTTCCTCACGTGTGCCCCAAAGAATGAGGTGATTTGGTAAAATGCTATGCCCAAGATTACTATCCGAGTGCCGGCGGTGGGGTGGTTCAAATAGCCTCGGCTATCACCTCATTCATGTCCGGTCGTGATGGTCAAGTGGATTAAGGCGTCTTGTACATACCAGTTGCGTTGCTTCTGGGAGAATGGGTTCGAGTCACTTCTGGGGTGTGAGTTTTCAGTTGCATATTGTCCTGGGGACCATTCAGGCTTGTTCGCATTTGTGTTCCTCACGTGTGCCCCAAAGAATGAGGTGATTTGGTAAAATGCTATGCCCAAGATTACTATCCGAGTGCCGGCGGTGGGGTGGTTCAAATAGCCTCGGCTATCACCTCATTCATGTCCGGTCGTGATGGTCAAGTGGATTAAGGCGTCTTGTACATACCAGTTGCGTTGCTTCTGGGAGTATGGGTTCGAGTCACTTCTGGGGTGTGAGTTTTCAGTTATATATATATATATATATATATATATATATATATATATATATATATATATATATATATATATATATATATATATATATATTCATATTCAAAATTCGTCAGTGTACTACATTTTTGTTGTTGCTTTTAGGTGATGCTTTTAACCAGTGTACGTGGGTCTGATTGTGCAACCATGGTTCGAAGAATAATGAAGATATGAACAAACGGCCTGTGGTCACTATACAGTCTGGAAGGGCAAAAGAAGAAATTGGCATTTCTACAAAAACAAGAACTATATAATGTTATTTTAAGTAAGTAACCAAAAAATTAAATAATTTTTTTAAAGTTTAAAATTCACTTAAAAATTTAAATTTTAAATTAAAAAATTTTAACCAAAAAACTTAATATTTTTCATATTTGGAACCATTCCATAATATTTTCCCAAGCATAAATGATTATATTTCTATCACTTGCTCTTAAGATTGTTTCATTTAATAGAGGTTGGGCATAATTGTTCTCTGCTGCTAATAGAACTGACTGACTTAGCTATAGGAAAATGTAAACTTAATTGGTTTATCCATTACAGTATTGTGCAGTTTATTTCATGATCCTGTGCTTAATACTTGCATAAATAGTAGATTACAAAATGCATTTTTATATCATTAGTATTGAATAATAATAATGCAAATAATTGACTTATAAATGATGTACAATTAATTGGTAGGTGATATTATATTATTAATATTTTTTCATTCTTGCAAAGCCTTAACAAAGCCATTAACATGTTAATATAAACTTGATCACCTTCCACTTATTTTCTCATGTGCTACCTACATGTACAAAACCTTATTCCTAAATGCATATTTTGTTCTGAAGCTTGTCCTTTATATGTTGTGTATCACCATCTCTGGAGAGTTTTATCTGATTGATGTATAAATTACTTTTAATTTTACAGAATATTATTGTTACACTGAATTTATTATTATATAAATAACTTAATTTTACAGAATCATCTATCAACGCACATCCACAAGTTGAGGAGGAGGATGTGACCTTCCAGATTTCTGAAGTACTGAAACATGCACCAAACAGGCCTGGTGGATCTAGGTACAAGGTAAAATAATTTAAATTTTTTTTTTTTTTTTTTACTAATTGTAGGCTGAAAAGTGCATTCTGGCTACTAGGTACGACATATATATATATATATATATATATATATATATATATATATATATATATATATATATATATATATATATATATATATATATATATATATATATATATATATATATTTATATATATATATAATATATATATATATATATATTATTTATAATATATATATATATATATTATATATATATATATATATATATATATATATATATATATATATATATATATATATATATATATATATATATATATATATATATATATATATATATTAGTATATTTTGGTAGCAGTCTTTCCTGTAGACATATTCTATTAAATATGACCGAAAAAGTAAGATTAATAATTCTAACACGAATTTTCTCAATCTTTCGTACATTATGCTTCACTGTTGGAGGTAAATCAAAAATCACTTCTCCAAAATTCATTTTTATTTCTAGTCTGACGCGACACGGGCGCGTTTCGTAAAACTTATTACATTTTCAAAGACTTCACAAATACACAACTGATTAGAACTTGCGTTTCCCTGATTTTATATCTACATTTGAGTGAGGTGGGAAGGGTGATGTGGCATTACATTTGAGTAAGGTGGGAAGGATGATGTGGCATTAGAGGATATTAATAGGGTATTAAAAGTATCAACACAAGACAGAACACGAAACAATGGATATTGAATAGGTAGTGACCAAGAAGGTCACTACCAAAGATACCTTACAAGCAGAACTTATTGCAGAAGGAGGAAAGAATCGAGGCAACTACAGAAGCACCATACTGTCCCCCGAGCTTAGAGCGGCAGCTAAAAGCCTTCGTGAGAACAAGGAGATAGTTGTCAGGAGAGGTGACAAGTCGCCAATATATGTCATTCTTAAAAAAGACGAATATCTGGCGAAAATGAACATCATACTCTCTGACCAAACTAAGTTCCAAAGGGTAACGAAGGACACTACAGCCGAATTAAAAGCAAAGGTCAACAAACTGATCGAAACTGTGAACGCCAAGAAATCCGGACTCCACCTGCCAAAGATCATTGGGGAATATAAACCTGGATATGCGTATGGAAATGTCAAGACGCACAAGCCTGGAAACCCACTTCGGCCAATCATTAGCCAGATACCCACACCCACGTACAGGTTGGCGAAGCGACTCAACGGCCTGCTGACTCCTTATGTTCCTTGCGCCTTCAGCCTGAAGTCTCCAAAGGAATTTGTGGACTTACTGCGGGGCGCACGGGCCACAGGGATAAGAGCCTCGTTGGACGTAGAATCGCTGTTTACCAACGTACCTGTGGACGAGACAATCGGAATGATAGCCGACAGAGTGTATCGTGATCCAGCCTGTACTCCTCTTGACATGCCAGAAAGTATTCTGAGGAAACTACTCCAAGCTTGTACTAAAGAGGCACCCTTCTTGAGCCCGGATGGGCACATGTATAAGCAAGTAGATGGGGTCGCTATGGGTTCTCCCCTAGGTGTCCTGTTTGCAAACTTCTACATGGGCACCATCGAGCAAAAAGTCTTAGTCGACATGAACTTGAAACCGGCCATATACTGCAGGTATGTTGACGACATTTTTACACAGGTACCTGATGTCAGACATCTGCAGGAGCTGAAGGAGGCATTTGAGCAGAGTTCTGTGCTGCGTTTCACTTACGAGACGGAAAAGGATGGGAAGCTGCCTTTTCTAGATGTAACAGTCATGGAAAAGGGCGGAGGTTTCCACACTGCAGTCTACACAAAGGAAACAAACATAGGAATGTGCCTAAATGCCAACAGCGACTGCCCTGACAGGTACAAGAGGAGTGTTGTTAACGCATACGTCGACCGTGCTCTCAGCCACAGCTCAGAATGGAAGCAAGTCGACGAAGAACTCTGTAGGGTAAGGCAGGTTCTAGTCAATAACGGCTTCTCCAATGGTTTCATCGAAGACATCATAAGAAGGAAAGTGAAAAGCCATGCAACCTCCGAAGAGACAACTAACACAACACCTATACCCCCTATTAGACTATTTTACAGGAACTTCTTTTCCACAGCTCATAAAACAGAGGAAAGGGTCCTGAAAGATATTGTTAATAGAAACGTTATCCCTACAGACAAAAATCAGAGGATACAACTGACGATTTACTATAAAACCAGAAAAACGGCCAGCCTACTCATGAGAAACTCTCCAGACACAAAACAGAACGCTTTAAAAGAGACTAACGTCGTCTATGCCTTCAAATGCCCACTTGGGGACTGTAAGCTCCAAAAAACCCAGTATATAGGCAAGACAACAACATCTCTTTCTAGGCGTTTAACGATGCATAAACAACAGGGCTCCATTAAGGAACATATAATCTCTTCCTATAACCAAACCATCGCCAGAGAAATCCTAGTAAACAACACAGAAATCATCGATAGATACAGCGATAGCAGGCGGCTAGACGTTTGCGAGGCACTACACATCAAGAAGTCAACACCAGCAATCAACAGCCAATTATTGCACAACTATATTCTACCCACCTCAAGACTCCGCTCCAATATAGAAGCATCAAGAAATATGGACCAATAGGCTTTCTACAAACACTTCTATTCAATATCCATTGTTTCGTGTTCTGTCTTGTGTTGATACTTTTAATACCCTATTAATATCCTCTAATGCCACATCATCCTTCCCACCTTACTCAAACGTAATGCCACATCACCCTTCCCACCTCACTCAAATGTAGATATAAAATCAGGGAAACGCAAGTTCTAATCAGTTGTGTATTTGTGAAGTCTTTGAAAATGTAATAAGTTTTACGAAACGCGCCCGTGTCGCGTCAGACTAGAAATAAAAATGAATTTTGGAGAAGTGATTTTTGATTTACCTCCAACAGTGAAGCATAATGTACGAAAGATTGAGAAAATTCGTGTTAGAATTATTAATCTTACTTTTTCGGTCATATTTAATAGAATATATATATATATATATATATATATATATATATATATATATATATATATATATATATATATATATATATATATATGTCGTACCTAATAGCCAGAACACACTTCTCAGCCTACTATTCAAGGCCCGAATTGCCTAATAAGCCAAGTTTTCATGAATTAAGGTTTTTTCGTCTACCTAACCTACCTAACCTAACCTAACCTAGCTTTTTTTTGGCTACCTAACCTAACCTTACCTATAAATATTGGTTAGGTTAGGTTAGGTAGGGTTGGTTAGGTTCGGTCATATATCTACGTTAATTTTAACTCCAATAAAAAAAAATTGACCTCATACATAGAGAAAAGGGTTGCTTTATCATTTCATAAGAAAAAAATTATAGTAAATATATTAATTCAGGAAAACTTGGCTTATTAGGCAAATCGGGCCTTGAATAGTAGGCTGAGAAGTGAGTTCTGGCTACTAGGTACGACATATATATATATATATATATATATATATATATATATATATATATATATATATATATATATATATATATATATATATATATATATATATATATATATATATATATATATATATATATATATATATATATGTCGTACTTAGTAGCCAGAACGCACTTCTCAGCCTAATATGCAAGGCCCAATTTGCCTAATAAGCCAGGTTTTCATGAAATAATTGTTTTTCGACTACCTAACCTACCTAACCTAACCTAACCTAACTTTTTCGGCTACCTAACCTAACCTAACCTATAAAGATAGGTTAGGTTAGGTTAGGTAGGGTTGGTTAGGTTCGGTCATATATCTACGTTAATTTTAACTCCAATAAAATAAATTGACCTCATACATAATAAAATGGGTAGCTTTATCATTTCATAAGAAAAAAAATAGAGAAAATATATTAATTGAAGAAAACTTGGCTTATTAGGCAAATCGGGCCTTGCATAGTAGGCCCAGAAGTGCGTTCTGGCTACTAGGTACGACATATATATATATATATATATATATATATATATATATATATATATATATATATATATATATATATATATATATATATATATATATATATAGTGTGTGTGTGTAAATACCTAAGTGTAGTTACAGGATGAGACCGTCTTCCCAGCACTCTTTGTCATATAACGCTTTGAAACTACTGACAGTCTTGGCCTCCACCACCTTCTCACCTAACTTGTTCCAACCGTCTACCACGCTATTTGCGAAAGTGAATTTTCTTATATTTCTTTAGCATCTGTGTTAAGCTAGTTTCAATCTATGACCTCCTGTTCTTGAAGTTCCAGGTCTCAGGAAATCTTCCCTGTCGATTTTATCAATTCCTGATACTATTTTGTATGTAGTGATCATATCACCTCTTTCTTCTGTCTTTTAGTTTTGGCATATTTAATGCCTCTAACCTCTCCTCGTAGCTCTTGCCCTTCAGTTTTGGGAGCCACTTAGTAGCATGTCTTTGCACCTTTTCCAGTTTGTTGATGTGCTTCTTAAGATATGGGCCAACTTCTGTTGTTGGGCACCACACAACAGCTGCATATTCTCTCTTTGGCGTAACAAAAGTCATGAACAATTTCTTTAGTATATCACCATCCATGTATTTAAACGCAATTCTAAAGTTAGAAAGCGTAGCATAGGCTCCTCGCACAATATTCTTTATGTGGTTCTCAGGTGATAGTTTTCTATCTAGAACCACCCCTAGATCTCTTTCTTTATCAGAATTCTTTAAAGATTTCTCACATAATGTATAGGTTGTGTGGGGTCTATGTTCTCCTGTTCCACATTCCATAACATGGCATTTATTAACATTAAATTCCATTTGCCAAGTGGTGCTCCATATACTTATTTTATCCAGGTTTTCTTGAAGGGCATGACAATCATCTAAATTTCTTATCCTTCCTATTATCTTAGCATCATCAGCAAACATGTTCATGTAATTCTGTATACCAACTGGTAGATCATTTATGTAGACAATAAACATCACTGGTGCAAGAACTGAACCCTGTGGTACTCCACTTGTGACATTTCTCCAGTCCGATACATTGCCTCTGATTACTGCCCTCATTTTTCTATCAGTCAGAAAATTTTTCATCCATGTTAGAAGCCTACCTGTCACCCCTCCAATATTTTCCAGTTTCCAGAACAACCTCTCTATGTGGAACTCTGTCGAATGCCTTTTTTAGGTCCAGATAGATGCAGTCAACCCAACCATCTCTTTCCTGTAATATATCTGTTGCTCGATCATAGAAACTGAGTAAATTCGATACACAGGATCTTCCAAATCGAAAACCATACTGTCTGTCTGAAATTATATCATTTCTCTCCAGGTGTTCTACCCATTTAGTTTTAATTATTTTTTCCAATATTCCAATTCCAATTTTTTCCAATAATGTGTGTGTGTGTATGTATATTTGTGTTGTTGAATATGACCGAAAGTCAGTCTTTCTGCCCCTCTCCTTACTGCTATTGTTGTTTCTCGCATCTTTGTATTGCTTGTATGTTTGGGCAATTTTTCCCTTTTTCCTAGTTCTGCATCTCTGCTTTAGTATAAATTTTGTTGTGCCATTATCATATATTTCACAAAACTTGACATACATCTCATTTACTTCATGTCCTAACAGCAAGTGTTTGTCAAATTCCTTAAGGAAATATCTGAGTTCCCCATAATGACCTCTCCACAAGTCAGGTTTTTCAACTGCTTCAAGCTCATTTTCTTCCAGATTATAATGCATTGCATACTTTATTCCCAAAAAGACATGGTCACTTTTACCCAAGTGTTAATGTCACTTGGGTAAAAGGAGGGAGGTACTGAAAGGAGGAAAAGGGAGGTACCAAAGGAGGGAGGTACTGAATGATAAATATATCTTTCTCTTTCCTGGTAAATATAATATCCAGCATGGAGGGAACATCCCCTTCCCTCATCCTCGTAGCTTGTTTAACATGTAGAAACATGAATGTTTACAGGGTGAGGTTTACGAAATTATATATATATATATATATATATATATATATATATATATATATATATATATATATATATATATATATATATATATATATATATATATATATATATATAATGTGTGTATATCACGAAAATAAACACGTGATTAAGAATGTGACAATGTCAGACCACGGAGGAAAAATGAAACAGGACATTTCCTTAAGTACTTTCGTATATTAACCTTCTGAAGATGTATTTAATATACGAAAGTACTTAAGGAAATTTCCTGTTTCATTTTTCCTCCGTGGTCTGACATTGTCATATATATATAATATATATTTATATATATATATAAAGTTTGTGTGTGTGTAATTTATATAAATAAATAATTAAATATTAATTTTGTTAATATCTTTTCAGGGAAAACTTGCAAGTACAATTCGTATACAAGAGGGGCAACAAGAGCCAGAGGATGTCTACTAAGAAAATATATAAGTCTTTATCCTCACACTCTTGATATATGGTCTTCTCTGGTCTCTTTATTTTCTCTCCTCACAAATGTCCCTTTTTTTTTATTTCTTTTACGTTTCTCTCCTGTTTTTCTTGTCTTTTAATCTCTCCTTTCCTCCTCTCTTCTAACACCTCTCGTTTCCTGTCTCTTCTAGCTTCTCTCTTCCTTTACTTTTTATATTTGTGGTATTCATTTATGTCATTTTTATCTTGTATATTTTTCTTGTATCTTTTTCTTATCTTGTGTTTCTCTTCCCCTTCTCTTCAATGATTTCTCATTTCTCTCCTCTCTCTGTTGTTTCTGTTCTGTCTTCTCTCTCCTTGCCTTAATTTTGTTCTGTCTCCTCTTTTGTTGTGTGTGTGTCTTTCTGTCTCTGTCTGTCTGTCTCTCTTTCTCTCTCTCTCTTTCTCTCTCTCTCTCTCTCTCTCTCTCTCTCTCTCTCTCTCTCTCTCTCTCTCTCTCTCTCTCTCTCTCTCTCTCTCTCTCTCTCTTTCTTTCTCTTTCTTTCTCTTTCTCGCTCTCTCTCTGGCTCTCTTGCTCTCTCTCTCTCTCTCTCTCTCTCTGGCTCTCTCTCGCTCTCTCTCTCTCTGGCTCTCTCTCTGGCTCTCTTGCTCTCTCTCTCTCTGGCTCTCTCTCTCTCTCTTGCTCTGTCTCTGGCTCTCTTGCTCTCTCTCTGGCTCTCTTGCTCTCTCTCTGGCTCTCTTGCTCTCTCTCTGGCTCTCTCTCTCTCTGGCTCTCTTGCTCTCTCTCTGGCTCTCTGGCTCTCTCTCTGGCTCTCTTGCTCTCTCTCTCTCTCTGGCTCTCTCTCTCTCTCTGGCTCTCTCTCTCTCTGGCTCTCTCTCTCTCTGGCTCTGGCTTTCTCTCTCTCTCTGGCTCTCTCTCTCTCTGGCTCTGGCTCTCTCTCTCTCTCTGGCTCTCTCTTTCTCTCTGGCTCTCTCTCTCTCTCTGGCTCTGGCTCTCTCTCTCTGGCTCTGGCCCTCTCTCTCTCTCTCTCTCTCTCTCTCTCTCTCTCTCTCCCTCTCTTTCTCTCTTTCTCTGGCTCTCTGGCTCTCTCTGGCTCTCGCTCTCTCTGGCTCTCGCTCTCTCTGGCTCTCTCTCTCTCTCTGGCTCTGACTCTCTCTCTAGCTCTGACTCACTCTCTCTCTGGCTCTGGCTCACGCTCTCTCTCTCTGGCTCTCTCTCTCTCTGGCTCTCTCTCTCTCTGGCTCTGGCTCTCTCTCTCTCTGGCTCTGGCTCTCTCTCTCTGGCTCTCTCTTTCTCTCTGGCTCTCTCTCTCTCTCTCTGGCTCTGGCTCTCTCTCTGGCTCTGGCTTTCTCTCTCTCTCTCTCTCTCTGGCTCTGGCTCACGCTCTCTCTCTGGCTCTCGCTCTCTCTCTCTGGCTCTCATATTTCATTTGATTTAAAAATGTCTGAGATTTTTACTTAATCTAAGTTATATTGCATGGTGCTAATATGAATATTATACATGACTGTTTTTTCTTTTCTTTCTCTCTCTTTCTCCCTTTCTTTCTTTCTCTTTCTTTCCTTCTCTCTCTCTTTTTCTTTCTCTTTCTACATGAATATTATACTTGACTGTTTACATTCACTTGTAGATTTTTATTTTTAGTTAATTAGTCCTAAACTTTTGATTAATAGATTTTTATTATTAGTCATAGAAAAACTATAGTGTTATATGTATACTCAGAAAATTTTACTTGTTTTAGTTTTAAGTAACAATAACTGCTTGTAACGTCAGACTGATCTCAGCATGACATGAATCACAGGCTGCTTGATCACAAAATCTATTGTGTTCACATATTGCATATATAGATTTTTATAGATTTTTAAATTTTTACTTTTATATTCTGTTATAGATATAGTCTATATATTTCGAGCTATTACATATATTTTGTTGTATTACTCATTCTTAATTAAATAAATATAATATTTTAATTCTCTTTTTGTACCCTATTTATTTGTAATTTACACATACATATATAGGATGTCCATTTCTTTCTCAGATATGTCTTCTTTCTTTCTCTCCCTTTCTATTTCAGATATGAATTAAAAAATTATTATACCCTAATTTACCCTAAACGTTTTAATGTAGGTAATTAAAAGATTATAAAAAAGTTTTTAGAAATGTTAATTATTTACGTTCTAAGGTTGTATATAAAAGTTCTCAAAAAACCTTTTCTAAACGTAATTATAAACGTGCTGAAAACAATGAAATGTCGTTTTTAGGATGTTTTAAAAACATGAAAATGTTTGCTGGGTTTACAGGCCTAAGACCCTAGCACATCAAACAAATGCTGAACCCGGTGCTTGGAGATGCTGCAACGGACCTTCTAGTGGAACTTACCAGATTCTCCAACATGTGTTTGGCTGGCGGCATCCCTGAGGATATCAGGCCTGTTTTTTATGATTAAGGCGCCCTGTAGTTACCAGTTGCGTTGCTCCTGGGAGTATGGGTTCGAGTCACTTCTGGGGTGTGAGTTTTCAGTCATATATATATATATATATATATATATATATATATATATATATATATATATATATATATATATATATATATATATATATATATATATATGTATATATATATATATATATATATATATATATATATATATATATATATATATATGTATATATATATATATATATATATATATATACATATATACATATATATATATATATATATATATATATATATATATATATATATATATATATTATATATTATTAAATATGACCGAAAAAGTAAGATTAATAATTCTAACACGAATTTTCTCAATCTTTCGTACATTTCTTTTCACTGTTGGAGGTAAATCAAAAATCAATTCTCCAAAATTCATTTTTATTTCTAGTCTGACGCGACACGAGCGCGTTTCGTAAAACTTATTACATTTTCAAAGACTTTAGTTTAAAATACACAACTGAATAGAACTTACGCATCTCCGATTTTATATCTACATTTGAGTGAGGTGGATGGGGTGAGGTGGCATTAATAGGGTATTAATTTCATCAATACAAGACAGAACAAGAGGTGGCATTAATAGGGTATTAATTTCATCAACACAAAGACAGAACAAGAGGTGGCATTAATAGGGTATTAATTTCATCAACACAGGACAGAACACGAAACAATGGGTATTGAATAGAAGTGTTTGTAGAAAGCCTATTGGTCCAAATTTCTTGATGCTTCTATATTGGAGCGGAGTCTTGAGGTGGGTAGAATATAGTTGTGCATTAATTGGCTGTTGATTGCTGGTGTTGACTTCTTGATGTGTAGTGCCTCGCAAACGTCAAGTCGCCTGCTATCGCTGTATCTATCGATGATTTCTGTGTTGTTTACTAGGATTTCTCTGGCGATGGTTTGGTTGTGGGAAGAGATTATATGTTCCTTAATGGAGCCCTGTTGCTTATGCATCGTTAAACGCCTAGAAAGAGATGTTGTTGTCTTGCCTATATACTGGGTTTTTTGGAGCTTACAGTCCCCAAGAGGGCATTTGAAGGCATAGACGACGTTAGTCTCTTTTAAAGCGTTCTGTTTTGTGTCTGGAGAGTTTCTCATGAGTATGCTGGCCGTTTTTCTGGTTTTATAGTAAATCGTCAGTTGTATCCTCTGATTTTTGTCTGTAGGGATAACGTTTCTATTAACAATATCTTTCAGGACCCTTTCCTCCGTTTTATGAGCTGTGGAAAAGAAGTTCCTGTAAAATACCCTATTATTGCCACCTCTTGTTCTGTCTTGTATTGATGAAATTAATACCCTATTAATGCCTCCTCACCCCATCCACCTCACTCAAATGTAGATATAAAATCGGAGATGCGTAAGTTCTATTCAGTTGTGTATTTGTAAACTAAAGTCTTTGAAAATGTAATAAGCTTTACGAAACGCGCTCGTGTCGCGTCAGACTAGAAATAAAAATGAATTTTGGAGAATTGATTTTTGATTTACCTCCAACAGTGAAAAGAAATGTACGAAAGATTGAGAAAATTCGTGTTAGAATTATTAATCTTACTTTTTCGGTCATATTTAATAATATATGTCTACAGGAAAGACTGCTACCAAAATATACTATTATATATATGTATATATATATATATATATATATATATATATATATATATATATATATATATATATATATATATATATATATATATATATATATATATATATATATATATATGTCGTACCTAGTAGCCAGAACGCACTTCTCAGCCTACTATGCAAGGCCTGATTTGCCTAATAAGCCAAGTTTTCATGAATTAATTGTTTTTCGACAACCTAACCTACCTAACCTAACCTAACCTAACTTTTTCGGCTACCTAACCTAACCTAACCTATTAAGATAGATTAGGTTAGGTTAGGTAGGGTTGGTTAGGTTCGGTCATATATCTACGTTAATTTTAACTCCAATAAAAAAAATTGACCTCAAACATAATGAAATGGGTAGCTTTATCATTTCATAAGAAAAACATTAGAGAAAATATATTAATTCAGGAAAACTTGGCTTATTAGGCAAATCGGGCCTTACATAGTAGGCTGAGAAGTGCATTCTGGCTACTAGGTACGACATATATATATATATATATATATATATATATATATATATATATATATATATATATATATATATATATATATATATATATATATATATATATATATATATATATTTATATATATATATATATATATATATATATATATATATATATATATATATATATATATATATATATATATATATATATTTATATATATATATATATATATATATATATATATATATGTCGTACCTAGTAGCCAGAACGCACTTCTCAGCCTACTATGCATGGCCCGATTTGCCTAATAAGCCAAATTTTCATGAATTAATTGTTTTTCGACTACCTAACCTAACCTAACTTTTTCGGCCACCTAACCCAACCTAACCTATAAAGATTGGTTAGGTTAGGTAGGGTTGGTTAGGTTCGGTCATATATCTACGTTAATTTTAACTCCAATAAAAAAAAATCGACCTCATACATAATGAAATGGGTAGCTTTATCATTTCATAAGAAAAAAATTAGAGAAAATATATTAATTCAAGAAAACTTGGCTTATTAGGCAAATCGGGCCTTGCATAGTAGGCTGAGAAGTGCGTTCTGGCTACTAGGTACGACATATATATATATATATATATATATATATATATATATATATATATATATATATATATATATATATATATATATATATATAGAGGGGGGTACCACCACTGGTGCAATTATAGGGACCCACAGCCTCAGAGAAGGGAACACAGAGCACTCAGGGAAAAACTTGACATTTAACTCTGAATACGAAAGAGTGTTCACTTCTCCTACCACCCCCTTTTTTTTTTTATTATGATGTACACTTTATTATGCAAGGTTATACAGTTACATATCTGATTTTATACAAAAAATGAACATTAAGAGGACACAAGAAAAAGTTCGCTTCCTAGAGGCTGTAGATTTCCTCGAACTCCTCCGACGCCGGGCAGGAACCGAGGATGCAGCGGGCATTTCCCCTCTGGATCGCGACACTGAGGCGCTGAAAGAGAAAACTTGCTGCTCTAGGGTCTCTTGTGGTGTCAATGAGCTTGGAACCAAGATCCTTAAGAAACCTTCTTGCACTCTCACCCCATGGGCCTAGGGTCTCAGACCCTATTGGAACGAAGTTGTACCTTTGGTCTAATTGCCTGTACTTGACTGACTTTTGTTTTTCTCTGTGTGTCGCTGCGGCTCCTGCCGTGCCGGCAGAGAGGGTGATGTATGTCGTTGCCAGGGTGGATACGCAAGTATAGTCCCATGCTAACTGCCTGCCACCCTTCCACGGACGCAGTGTGATTCCGTCTGGTCGGCCGGCAAAGCTAACAGAGTCACGGTTCAGTAGGTTGCGGGGCTCTCTCTCCGCTGGACACTGAGCAGAGGCAAGGCTTCTTTTAATGATGTCGTTGACTTCGTCGTGTCTAGTGTGCCAACCACCCGATTTTCCACAGTGCAGGCCATGCAATCCATATTCGTCAGCATCTGCCTCGCCGCAAATACACCTGTGAACAGTGTGGATAGGGGCAGCAAGGCGGAGAGCGACTGCAATACGGAGCTCCTGCGGATCAAGACGTGTGCCTGTCACAGACATAGGGACTGCCAGAAGGAAGTCCCCTGCATGGGGAGCCTGCACAGCTGTGAGGCATGCACGATCACTGGGGGTTGTTGCTGCCTCCAGCAAAGCTGTGGCTTCTTTGTCTACAATGGGGCTGTCCCAGCTGGATTGTTTCTTGGCTTTCGGCATGGCTGGTCTGAGTGCTGGGTCTGTCATGGCACCCCATTTCGTGTCGCATTCCGTGTAGTGGGGGTCCTGTATCCCCGCTACATCACTCAGGGTGTCAGGTAGAATTTCCTTAACCAGGTCATCTGATGCTGAGGAGGAAGACAGGAAGGCTGGGACAGCAATTTGGGTGGCGGTGCGGACACCCAAGCCACGGAGCCTGACAGGAAGAGTGGCTTGTTTCCACTGACATTCGTTGAGGGAGAGGTTAACAACTTTTTCCAGCATGGTCTTCAGTAGGAGGTCATACTCGTCAAGCTTTGGGTAGTTGTAAGATGGGGCGCACCTCAGAAAGTAGGTTAGCCTCGGAAGGGATAGGCATTTGGTGAGGAGATAAAAAGCATCGTGGGCATTGATGTCACCTATTCTGTCTTCCATCCTTCCTTCCTGTCTTCCATATATATATATATATATATATATATATATATATATATATATATATATATATATATATATATATATATATATAAAATATATATATATATATAAATATATATATATATATATATATATATATATATATATATATATATATATATATATATATATATATATATATATATATATATATATATATATATGTCGTACCTAGTATCCACAACGCACTTCTCAGCCTACTATGCAAGGCCCAATTTGCCTAATAAGCCAAATTTTCATGAATTAATTGTTTTACGACTACCTAACCTACCTAACCTAACCTAACCTAACTTTTTCGGCTACCTAACCTAACCTAACCTATAAAGATAGGTTAGGTTAGGTTAGGTAGGGTTGGTTAGGTTCTGTCATATATCTACGTTAATTTTATCTACAATAAAAATAAATTGACCTCATACATAATGAAATAGGTAGCTTTATCATTTCATAAGAAAAAAATTAGAGAAAATATATTAATTCAGGAAAACTTGGCTTATTAGGCAAATCGGGCCTTGCATAGTAGGCCGAGAAGTGCATTCTGGCTACTAGGTACGACATATATATATATATATAGATATATATATATATATATATATATATATATATATATATATATATATATATATATATATATATATATATATATATATATATATATATATATATATATATATATATATGTCGTACCTAGTAGCCAGAACGCACTTCTCGGCGTACTATTCAAGGCCCGATTTGCCTAATAAGCCAAGTTTTCCTGAATTAATATATTTTCTCTAATTTTTTTCTTATGAAATGATAAAGCTACCCATTTCATTATGTATGAGGTCAATTTTTTTTTATTGGAGTTAAAATTAACGTAGATATATGACCGAACCTAACCAACCCTACCTAACCTAACCTAACCTATCTTTATAGGTTAGGTTGGGTTAGGTAGCCGAAAAAGTTAGGTTAGGTTAGGTTAGGTAGGTTAGATAGTCGAAAAACAATTAATTCATGAAAACTTAGCTTATTAGGTAAATCGGGCCTTGCATAGTAGGCTGAGAAGTGAGTTCTGGCTACTAGGTACGACATATATATATATATATATATATATATATATATATATATATATATATATATATATATATATATATATATATATATATATATATATATATATATATATATATATATATATATATATATATGTCGTACCTAGTAGCCAGAACGCACTTCTCAGCCTACTATGCAAGGCCCGATTTGCCTAATAAGCCAAGTTTTCATGAATTAATGATTTTTCGACTACCTAACCTACCTAACCTAACCTAACCTAACTTTTTCGGCTACCTAACCTAACCTAACCTATTAAGATAGGTTAGGTTAGGTTAGGTAGGGTTGGTTAGGTTCGGTCATATATCTACGTTAATTTAAACTCCAATAAAATAAAATTGACCTCATACATAATGAAATAGGTAGCTTTATCATTTCATAAGAAAAAAATTAGAGAAAATATATTAATTCAGGAAAACTTGGCTTATTAGGCAAATCGGGCCTTGCATATTAGGCCGAGAAGTGCGTTCTGGCTACTAGGTACGACATATATATATATATATATATATATATATATATATATATATATATATATATATATATATATATATATATATATATATATATATATATATATATATATATATATATATATGTCGTACCTAGTAGCCAGAACGCACTTCTCAGCCTACTATGCAAGGCCCGATTTGCCTAATAAGCCAAGTTTTCATGAATTAATTGTTTTTCGACTATCTAACCTACCTAACCTAACCTAACCTAACTTTTTCGGCTACCTAACCGAACCTAACCTATAAATATAGGTTAGGTTAGGTTAGGTAAGGTTGGTTAGGTTCGGTCATATACCTACGTTAATTTTAACTCCAATACAAAAATATTGACCTCATACATAATGAAATGGGTAGATTTATTATTTCATTAGAAAAAAATTAGAGAAACTATATTAATTCAGGAAAACTCGGCTTATTAGGCAAATCGGGCCTTGCATAGTAGGCTGAAAGGTGCGTTCTGGCTACTAGGTACGACATATATATATATATATATATATATATATATATATATATATATATATATATATATATATATATATATATATATATATATATATATATATATATATATATATATATATATTTTGGTAGCAGTCTTTCCTGTAGACATATTTTATTAAATATGACCGAAAAAGTAAGATTAATAATTCTAACACGAATTTTCTCAATCTTTCGTACATTATGCTTCACTGTTGGAGGTAAATCAAAAATCACTTCTCCAAAATTCATTTTTATTTCTAGTCTGATGCGACACGGGCGCGTTTCGTAAAACTTATTACATTTTCAAAGACTTCACAAATACACAACTGATTAGAACTTGCGTTTCCCTGATTTTATATCTACATTTGAGTGAGGTGGGAAGGGTGATGTGGCATTACATTTGAGTAAGGTGGGAAGGATGATGTGGCATTAGAGGATATTAATAGGGTATTAAAAGTATCAACACAAGACAGAACACGAAACAATGGATATTGAATAGAAGTGTTTGTAGAAAGCCTATTGGTCCATATTTCTTGATGCTTCTATATTGGAGCGGAGTCTTGAGGTGGGTAGAATATAGTTGTGCAATAAATGGCTGTTGATTGCTGGTGTTGACTTCTTGATGTGTAGTGCCTCGCAAACGTCTAGCCGCCTGCTATCGCTGTATCTATCGATGATTTCTGTGTTGTTTACTAGGATTTCTCTGGCGATGGTAACCAAACCATCGCCAGAGAAATCCTAGTAAACAACACAGAAATCATCGATAGATACAGCGATAGCAGGCGGCTAGACGTTTGCGAGGCACTACACATCAAGAAGTCAACACCAGCAATCAACAGCCAATTATTGCACAACTATATTCTACCCACCTCAAGACTCCGCTCCAATATAGAAGCATCAAGAAATATGGACCAATAGGCTTTCTACAAACACTTCTATTCAATATCCATTGTTTCGTGTTCTGTCTTGTGTTGATACTTTTAATACCCTATTAATATCCTCTAATGCCACATCATCCTTCCCACCTTACTCAAATGTAATGCCACATCACCCTTCCCACCTCACTCAAATGTAGATATAAAATCAGGGAAACGCAAGTTCTAATCAGTTGTGTATTTGTGAAGTCTTTGAAAATGTAATAAGTTTTACGAAACGCGCCCGTGTCGCGTCAGACTAGAAATAAAAATGAATTTTGGAGAAGTGATTTTTGATTTACCTCCAACAGTGAAGCATAATGTACGAAAGATTGAGAAAATTCGTGTTAGAATTATTAATCTTACTTTTTCGGTCATATTTAATAAAATATATATATATATATATATATATATATATATATATATATATATATATATATATATATATATATATATATATATATATATATATATATATATATATATATATATATATATATATATATATATATATATATATATATATATATATATATATATATATATATATATATATATATATATATATATATATATATATATATATATATATATATATATATATATATATATATATATATATATATATATATATATATATATATATATATATATATATATATATATATATATATATATATATATATATATATATATATATATATATATATATATATATATATATATATATATATATATATATATATATATATATATATATATATATATATATATATATATATATATATATATATATATATATATATATATATATATATATATATTTATATATAGGTAAAAGTGAACATGAAACTCTTGTTGGTCAATTCTGCGCATGTAGTGCATCCACTATGGGAGAGCTATTTCCTTCAAAAAGTATAATCGTGTGGCTTTATGTTTAAAGAAACAATTTCAAGTACATTCTTTGATTGAAAAATATGAATATAAATACAAGTGTTAATTGTAAATGATCACTTATAAACAAAAATATGAAGTAGGAAAAATGAAATGTGGAACCAGACAAAAACATTGGAACGCTTAGGTGATGAGGGTAAACAACCGCCGCCATTTTAGCGCCCCAGCCGGTGATGTCCAGCACGAGCATTAAGGGAAAACCTTGACACAAACTGCACCTATTATAAAGAAGAAGCACCACCATTGACCGCCAAGTGCTAACATCAAGTCTAACTCTAAGAAACAACGCTCAAGCCTTGACGCTTCTCCCAACATCCGGGGGGAGAAAACCTTCACACAAACTGCACCTGTCATAAAGAAGATGAAGACTCACCAGTGTCCACAGTGTCAGAAGGTATTCACCCGTCCTTCACATGTGAAGACTCACATGTTAGTGCATTCAGGTGACAAACCTCACGAGTGTCCACAGTGTCCGAAGGTATTCACCCGCCGTGGAGATGTGAAACGTCACATGTTAGTGCATTCGGGTGATAAACCTCATGAGTGTCCAGAGTGTGGGAAGAGATTCAGTCGTCTTAGTGATATGAAGACTCACATGTTAGTACATTCAGGTGACAAACCTCATGAATGTCCAGAGTGTGGGAAGAGATTCGGTCATCTTGGACATATGAAGCGTCACAGGATGGTGCATGCGGATGAGAGACCTTTTCAATGTGCCGAGTGTGGCAAAAAATTTAGAGATCGTGGAACTATAATAAGGCACATGTTTGTGCATTCAGGTGACAAGCCTCACGAGTGTCCAGAGTGTGGGAAAAGATTCAGTGAGCATGGAAATATGAAGACTCACATGTTAGTGCATTCAAGTGATAAACCTCATGAGTGTCCAGAGTGTGGGAAGAGATTCAGTCAACGTGGAAGTATGAAGACTCACAGGATGGTGCATTCGGATGAGAGACCTTTTCAATGTGCTGAGTGTGGCAAAAAATTTAGAGTACGTGGAAATATAATGAGGCACATGTTAGTGCATTCAGGTGACAAGCCTCACGAGTGTCCAGAGTGTGGGAAGAGATTCAGTCTACGTGGAAATATGACGACTCACATGTTAGTACATTCAGGTGACAAGCCTCACGAGTGTCCAGAGTGTGGGAAGAGATTCAGTCATCGTAGAAGTATGAAGACTCACAGGATGGTGCATTCGGATGAGAGACCTTTTCAATGTGCTGAGTGTGGCAAAAAATTTAGAGAACGTGGAAATATAATGAGGCACATGTTAGTGCATTCAGGTGACAAGCCTCACGAGTGTCCAGAGTGTGGGAAGAGATTCAGTCGTCTTCGTGATATGAAGAGGCACAAAATGATACATGCAGATAATAGGCTAAACACTTAGAGTGTGGAAGGTAATTAAGAGAACGTTGAAGGATAATGAGGGACATATAGGTATATTAACTTAACTTTAATCTAACAGTGTGCTATCACAATGTCAGTTGGATGTTCTTCAAAGGTAATTCTATTTTGTTTGAGAAATACACTTCACCATGAAAGGTAAAGATCAAGATATTTTATTATATTGTTCTTTTATGAAAGTTAGATGACCAAGCAAGAACTAGAGAAGCTGTCACTATAGGAAAATTCAAAATTGCTTATAAGTATAGAAATATCTCTTTAGTTTAGCAAAGATAAATCAAAGCTTTAAATGTTTTTCTTCATATTTAGGTAAATAATAATGTGCTTTCTGTTTTTGTTCTCTGTGAAAATTTATTTAAAATGTAATATACTCTGTAGCTAAGTTATGGACATTATTGTTGTAATATTATTTAGCATTGGTGCTGGTGAAGAAGACAGTCTGAGACGTACTTAAGATGAGACCATTTGATTGATAGGGAAATGTAGGTTAATCAAGGAATTATCTCATCAGATTCATATGCAAACTGATGTCTATTTTATATTTTTTGTTTAGGCATATTTATGAATAATACTCTTGATTATAAATATTTCACCGAAGAGTTTATTGAAGGCAGATTGGCATTTATAACTGTCAGTCAAGTTAATATGAAATTTAAATTTATATTACTCTAGAAATTTACATCACTCTAAATTTACCAGAAATTTATATTACTCTAGAAATTTACATCACTCTAAATTTACCAGAAATTTATATTACTCTGGCCTAACTATCAGTTATGCTGTAATTGTCTTGGAATAATATTTTACCCAATTTACCTGAGGGCCACTAACCCTAGTGGCCTCAATAAAAACAAGAAGCTGGCAGCTTGTTGAAGGTTCTCTCCCCCCCCCCCAATTTTCCTTGATTTTTTCATGGTATATTTTGAAATTCAGCACATTTTGGCAGTTATGGCGTTGGTGGGTAGTCAGTTCCATCGATCAATAACCCTGTGGGTGAAAAAGCCTGTTTCAAAATTATATTAGCTTGATTAGCAATAATATGATCGTGATTCGTATAATCCTCTGTCAATTATATTATCCAAACTGGCAATTATATTAAGGTGATTGTGAATTACATAAACCTTACTGGCAATTATTCTGCACATTCTCTCATGTGTATTATACATATATAAAACGCTGCACTGTAATGCCAATCCTGACCTCAAAAGCTTCATAGAAGGTTGTAACAGAACCCATAAGCACCACACCAGAAATAAATACAGTTTTGATATTCCTAGAGTACGACTTAATCAAACTAGAAATGCTCTACAAATCAAGGGACCCAGAATGTGGAATGACCTTCCCAACCATGTTAAAGACTGTACCTCTCGCAACCAGTTTAAGATATAAACGAAGCTATACCTAATAAATTCCCTGTAACCTACCTTACCCCTCTATTGTCAACCAATGTCTGTTTTTTTTTTTAATGACGCTGTCGACCGAATTGTATTTGTGCTTCTTTTTCTGCCATGATCCCCCCTTTTATCTCTTTTTTTTTTATTTGTTCTCAACTCATTTTATTCTTCATGCTCAATTAGTATTAAGCTTTAGTCATTTAAGTTTTTCATGCCCGAAACGCTTTGCGTAATAGTGGCTTTAGGCATTGTATGTACTAGCCCTAACTATAAATCCATCACTCTTTGTAAAATCTCTTGTATGTATGTACCTTATCTAAATAAACATTTTGATTTTGATTTTTTTTTATTTGATTATATTAGCATGAATGTCAATTTATATCAAACAGATATTTATTTATGTTGTGGTGCTCGTGGGTTCTATTACATCTATCAATGGAGAGTTTCAGATCAGGATTAGCATTTAGGAACAATGTTTTGTACATGTAAATAGCACAAGAGAATGTGTAGAGTGAGTGTATATTTAGCATGTTCAGAGATTTAAACAGAGAGGCTGTGTGTTGTTTGAAGACAGTTTTATTGTTCTGATAGCAGATTTTTATTGGGTGGTGATGAGCATCAGGTAATTTGCAGTGGATGAATGAACCCCATGCACAGATACCATATGTTCACATACCAACCCTAATTTTCAAAGAAACCTCTAGATTTTTAGCTCCAGCCATTTCATTGCTCTACAACAAATCATTTGAACTCCAAACCTTTCCTGATATTCTAAGGGAAAAAAAGCAAGAGTAACCTTAGTCCATTAAAGTGTCTATCTCACTGAAGTCAACAATTATAGACCAATATCAACTCTGCAGATTTTGTCTAAAATATTTTAAAGAGTTAATCTACAAGCAGCCTTAATCCTATTTAGCAAAACAAAATTTACTTAGTTCTTGCCAGAATGGTTTGAGGCCCAAAAAAGGACCAATCGTGCACCAATTAGTATGATTAACATTATATATGCAGCTCTTGGAAGAAATGAGTACCCTTGTTCATTTATTTGTTGACCTACATTAAGACTTTTTTACACTGTTAACACATTAACTTTCTTAAATTACAACATTACGGAGTAAGAGGTTAATCCCTCCAATACCTACAGTCTTACCTTAGTGACAGGCTCCAGTATGTCTCTGTGAATGATTCCAATTCACCCACTCTACCTATTAGCACTGGTGTTACACTGGGCAGTATTCTTCACCCTCTCGTCTTTTTCATCTCTCCCTCCCTTTCCAGCCCGTTGCCATCATGAGGGGGCTTGGTTGGCTGATGCTAGAGTGTGATGCTCCATGGGACAGTGTCCTCTGTCCTTTTGAAGCCTAATGCTCTTGTTGGCATCATCGCTAATTGTGCTGAATACTTTTTCCTATTAAGTTTAATTTTTCCTTCCCAATTCTCCTGTTTAATTGCTATTTCCCTGTGACGTTTTGCAATTCTTGATTATTCTCTCAAATGTTTTCTTCTGTTTAGATACCGGGTTTTTGGGGAGGCACACTCTCTCACCCGTAAAACTGTGGTACTCGGCAATGTCGAGCAAGAGGACATCTTTATTGTCAATCTTTAACATTATTGTTGAGCCCAATTATATCGTGCTGAGCTTCCATTATATCTTGACGGACTGATGATTCCTATGATTGCGATTGTAGGGCGTATATCTACAGTGCACCCCTGGGGGCGGGGGGAGCCTTTGTCTTGTTGGGTGTCCTATCCTCTAATTGTGGCTCCATGGTGGGTATGGGGCCTTGTTTGTTGATGAAATGTTTACTCGTTCATTTACATGCTGATATCTGACCCTCTTTTTAACTTCTAAGACGTGAGGGGTGGGAGACCAGGCCCCCAAGTCGGACTGTGATGGAAAGCTGGGCTCTGTAGCCCACACTACATTGGTCCCAGATCAGGCAGCTCCTGACTCTCCCTGCTTGATGGGGTTCTGGGAGCTCTTCTACTACCTGACTTGTGAGTGCTTGGTCCACCAGGTCCCAACTACCCCTATCTGCTCCCCCTCCCACCTCTGTGGCTGGGTTGAGCCCCAAGCTCCCAATGATGACCACCTCATCACATGGAGTGGCTCCATCTCTCATTGTAACAACTGGGCCTCTTTGGCCCCCCCCCCCCTCTTACTGGGGGTGCTCGGTGCTGTTCCCTCCGCAGTCACACTCACACGATTCCTTCCAGTTCTAATACGTTCCAAGCTTTATTTGGTTCTGCTACATGGACTAAGTATTTTGATCTTAGTCATGTTGATTCTACTGGTCCTGATGATTTATTCATCCATAAACACCTAGTTGATTTGGTGGATACCTTTGTCATTTTTATCCCCACGCCTACTGGTACGTGTTTCTTTGCAGCTCCTTCTCGGGAAGCTACTGTCTGCTTAGCCTCGTTGTCCTGCATTGGGAAACCCCGGTTCGGATCAACAAAAATGCCTTGTTAAATGCTAGGATTTACACAGTTATTCTCCCGCACCATGTAGCGACTGTTGATAGCTGTCAATGCAATCAATCAGAGCTATCGATGTGCTTTAATATGCCTAGTAATCAATCTCATTTTTTTTTTTTACAAAGTATCTGTCAACTTTTTATAAATTTTGCTACAATTTACCTACTTAAAATTATCCATTAGATTAAGGACCTTCTGGAAACGCTGCATGTACTAGTAGCTTTACAAGAATGTAAACACCATGCTATGTACCCCTAACAAACCCAATGTTCCTTGCGTGTGTGGGTATGTGTGTGTGTATACATATATATATATATATATATATGTCATACCTAGTAGCCAGAATGCACTTCTCAGCCTACTATGTAAGGCTCGATTTGCCTAATAAGCCAAGTTTTCATGAATTGTTTTTCGACTACCTAACCTACCTAACCTAACCTAACTTTTTCGGCTACCTAACCTAACCTAACCTATATAGATAGGTTAGATTAGGTTGGGTAGGGTTGGTTAGGTTCGGTCATATATCTACGTCAATTTTAACTGCAATAAAAAAAATTGACCTCATACATAATGAAATGGGTAGCTTTATCATTTCATAAGAAAAAAATTAGAGAAAATATATTAATTCAGGAAAACTTGGCTTAATAGGCAAATCGGGCCTTGCATAGTAGGCTGAGAAGTGCGTTCTGGCTACTAGGTATGACATACATATATATATATAATAACCTAGAAGGGGTACCACCTCTGGTGCAAGTGTAGGGACCCATAGCCTCGGA